>NW_028320633.1:0-136893 GCF_062004578.1 Staurois parvus
CAATGCGGGTCGTTGATTGCAGACAAGATTTGTTGATTTGCGCACACAAAAAAAGTATTTTTCCTAACAAATTTATCCAAGACCATGTTGCAAAAATGAACACGCCTCAATGAAAGTCTTAGGAGCAAAGCTAAATTTTACACAACAAAATCCTAATGAAGGAGAATTCAGCTCCAGGTGAGTCTAATTATTCATTAAACAGGTGTCCAGAGGACAGGTGATTATAAAAGGGCGTGACTTGACAAAGAAAACCTCGCCCATTTCATGTTGTCATCAATGGCACCACGTGGAAGAGACATGTCACAAGGCCAGAGAAAGAGAATAATTTCTTTACACAAGAAAGGTGACAGCTACAAGAAGATCAGCAAAGTCTTACTGGATACTGGAGCAAAAGTGTAACAAAGATGGAACTGCAACCATGTCACAGAGACGTCCAGGCTGTCCTCAGAAGTTAATACCTCGACAGGAGTGTCTTCTGATGAGAAGGGTTGATGAAAATCCACAAGAAAGGTGACAGCTACAAGAAGATCAGCAAAGCTTTACTTATCGGTCAGAATACTGGAGCAAAAGTGATACAAAAATGTAACAAAGATGGATCTGCAACCATCTCACAGAGAAGCCCAGGCCGTCCACGGAAGTTAACGCCTCAACAGGAGCGTCTTCTGATGGAAAGGGTTGAAGAAAATCGCCATGCAAGTTCACTGCAGTTGGCTAAAGAAGTAGAAAGCCAAACTGGGACGATTGTTTCCTGTGACACAACACGGCGTACACTGCAGAGGAATGGCATGCATGGGTGTCATCCACAAAGGAAGCTTCTCCTAAAGCCTATGGACAAAAAAGCCCACCTAGAATTTGCCAGGGCCCATGCTGAAAAAGAAGAATACTGGGACTCTGCACTCTGGAGTGATGAGACCAAGATAAATGTTTTTGGAACTGATGGCTTCAAAACTATATGGCGTCGCGAAGGTGAGAAGTACAAAGAAAAATGCATGGTGCCTACTGTGAAACATGGTGGTGGCAGTGTACTTCTGTGGGGCTGCGTGAGTGCTGCTGGTGTCGGGGAGCTGCATTTCATTGATGGTGTCATGAATTCACAGATGTATGGCTCTATATTGAAAGAGAAGATGCTCCCATCACTCCGTGCCCTCGGTCGTCGGGCACTTTTCCGACATGACAACGATCCAAAACTGGGTGAAAGGGATTCCATGGCCAAGTATGTCTCCTGATCTGAACCCAATCCAACACCTATGGGGGTATTCTGAAGAGACAAGCTGAGCATCGCTCTCCATCCAGGGTCCAAAAGAGGTCGTTCTTGAAGAATGGAAAAAGATCGATGTTGCAGTATGTCGCCAACTTGTTCATTCCATGCCTGGAAGACTCGGTGCCGTCCTCACCAATCATGGAGGTCCTACAGAATACTCGATGGAGGAGTTCTTGTTGTGGGGGGGGGATTCATTTTTGCATCGACTCATTGGAGTAAAACTGAAGATTTTGTCATCTAAGTTCTATTATGAACCTTCCATGTCATGAGCCGAACAGACGATCGATAAAACTCCGATCTGTCCCAATGGTGGAGATCGTTCTTGTGTTCCTTCAGAGATTGATTCAAATCTTACTTTTCAAAAGGGGTGGAGTCATGTATGCTGAGCACTGTGTATACTGTATGCTGAAATCTGACATGGGAACGACACAAGTATTAAATCATTTTTTTTTTCTTCAGTTTCACTGAAGGTACAAAATAGATGAGACCGATTTATTGTGAAAAAATCACCAGGTCTAGATGGCTTTCAGCCACGACTCCTCAGTTTTAGTCAAGCCGTGATTTCTCATTTTTAAAGACACCTCACTACCCACAAGGAAGAAAGATATACAGTAGGTTAAATATGTATTTAAAAATATTCTTCCCAAATATATTGACGTATATTTGAAATACTACAATTTTGGGCGTATTCAATATATATATACTGTATGTTAAAAGGCGTTTTTTTATATATTACAACATATATGAAAAAAAATTTTCAAAATATTTTTTTTACATATATTCTTCAGATTATTTTTAACATTAAAAAAAGCCATTTTTACATATATTTGTAAATGCATTCCAAAAATGTAGATTAAATGTATTTTTAAGGACATACGGTGTATTTGAAAATGTACTTTTAAAAATATTTTTCATATATTTTGTAACATATAAAAAAGGCATTTCAACATACAGTGTATATATAGAGAGAGAGAGATAGGGTGGGGGAAGAGAGAAGGAGGGGGAGGGGGGGAGAGAGAGGGAGGGAGGAGAGAAAGGAGAGGGGGGGGAGAGAAAGAGAGGGGGGAGGAGAGAAAGGAGAGAGGGGGAGGAGAGAGATAGAAGGGGGGAGAGGGAGGGGGGAGGGAGAGAGAGAGAGAGAGAGGGGGGGGAGAGGGAGGGGAGAGAGAGAGAGGGGGAGAGAGATGGAGGGAGAGGGAGGGGGAGGGGGGAGAGAGGGAGTGGGAGAAAGAGAGGGAGGGGGAGAGAGAGGGGGAGAGGGAGAGAGGGAGGGGGAGAGAGAGGGGGGAGAGGGAGAGAGGAGAGGGAGAGAGGGGGGGAGAGGGAGAGAGGAGAGGGAGAGAGGGGGGGAGAGGGAAAGAGAGAGGGGGAGAGAGAGAGGGGGGAGGGAGGGATGTAGAAAGAGGGAGAGAGAGGGGGGAGAGGGAGGAGAGAGAGAGGGAGGAGAGTGGGGGGGAGGGAGAGGGGGGGAGAGAGAGGAAAGAGAGATAGAGGGGGGAGGGAGAGAGAGGGGGGTAGGAGATGGAGATAGGGGGGTAGGAGAGGGAGAGAGAGGAGGGGGGAAGGGAGAGAGAGGAGGGGGAGAGAGAGGAGGGGGGAAGGAGAGAGAGAGCGAGGGAGAGAGAGGGGGGAGAGAGGGAGGGGGAGAGAGAGAGAGAAAGAGAGGGGGAGAGAGGGAGGGGGAGAGAGAGGGAGGGGAGAGAGAGAGGGGAGAGAGATAGGGAGGGAGAGAGAGATGGGGGAGAGGGAGAGAGTGAGAGAGGGGGGAGGGAGGGAGAGGGGGGGAGAGAGGGAGGGGGATGTAGAAAGAGGGAGAGAGAGGGGGGAGAGGGAGGAGAGAGAGAGGGAGAGAGAGAGAGGGGGGGAGAGAGTGGGGGAGGAGAGGGAGGGGGAGAGAGAGGGGGGAGGGAGAGAGAGGGAGGGGGGAGAGAGAGGGAGGGGGGAGAGGGGGGAGAGAGAGAGGGAGGGGGGGGAGAGGGGGGAGAGAGAGAGAGAGGGGGGAGAGAGACAGAAGGAGAGAGAGAGATGAATGCCGGGAAGTGCTCTCTCAGCACATAAACAATGGCCTCCCAGCGTTCAGTATATGGGTTACAGACCCCATCATTTTGCTGCTGCACACATTTGTGCCGGAACAGCAGCAGATCGTTGAGCGTCCCTTTGTAAATTCGACCCGGAGATAAAATGGCCTAAAAACATTCAATGTTGCCCCCGTTCACACAGAACGAATCTACATGCAGTTTCCCAGGACGAATAGCTCTGAATTTTTTTTTTATGAACACGCCCCCCGGTGTCTGATGCCGGAACAGCAGCAGATCGTTGTAAAATGACGACAAAGCCAAGACTCCATTTTTATTACGTTTTTATTTTCATGAAAAGTGCCACTGTTGATGTCCCATTATTAAGAGGACCAACAATTCCCGTCTGTGGTGGGGAGGACCTGCATCTACCCAAAAACCCAGACAAATCCCGCACAGCCAAGACACGACAAACCTAAAAACGACTTACTCCCCCCCCCACCCCCCAAAGAACGAATCTTATCCTTCCCACTTCCCTGCCATCCACCTGACATCGAACATAAACACGTCATACACAGCCGGCCACGTCTTCTTTCTCCATTAAACTTCCTGAGGTGACTCTTAAAACGGCCATATCCCAAAAAAAAAAAAAAAAAAAAGTGCTTGTCCCGTTTTTCCAAGTGTTGCCCATAAAACCACATCGACAGAACAAAGGCAAGACCAACTGTTTTTTTTTTTGTTTTTTTCTGTTTTTTTTTTTTTGTTATCTTTTTGTTTTTTTTTCTTTTTTTTTTTAACAATAAGTGGCAAAAATCCATCAGTCACATTTTTTTTTTTTTCAGAAAAAACGCAAGTAGGCTTTGATTTTGTCTGGAGGGTCCGAGGACAGCAGTCTACGTCTCCAGCCGAAACGCTCCAGTGTCAGCGCATAAAAAAAAAAAAAAAAAAAAATTCTTACAAAACCAGAAAAAAAAAAAGGTGAACGAAATCCGCACAAATACGTGTATTCTGCCGTCTGCACGGAGGAAACTTTTTTTTTTTTTTTTGTAAATCGATTTTGAATCGTTTTTGTTCCCTTATAAATTAAATAATTTACAAAGTGAGAGAGAAAAAAAAAAATAAAATAAAACCTAAAAACACCAAAGTCTTGCATGCACCACGCACACGCACACACACGGAAACATAGTAATAATATCGTCATCGGTAGTATGTACAGTACAGCATTTCTCGCCCGCCCCCAGGCAGGCCTTTTGATTTGGGTGGGGGAGGGGGGATCAGGAAATTTTCCTCAAAAACAAACAAAAATACAACCCCGGACCCTTCCCATCAGTAACATGTAGCGGTTTGTCCCCTAGAGATGTTAGAATATGTGCGTCAATGCAATACGGTAAACATTTACAAGAGTTTTATGATCGCCCTGGTGTGGACTGAAAGTGGGAAAAAATTTGACCAATTCCAGCCCACCCCCCCAAAAAAAATAAATAAATAAATCAAGCTATTGATGACCGGAGATCTGTGTTGTCCATTGCAGCCAGAATTTAGAGAGTTCCCCACAGAAACCCTGGGAGTGTCCTTCCTTTCTCCCTCTCTCTCCAATGTAGGGTTGGGTGTGATGGGTAGATATTTTTTACATTGGGTTTACGGTATGAAGAAACCTGCAGTAATATCTCCATTAAAAAAAAAAAAAAAAAAACCCAAGGCTCAAAACTTTGAAGGACACCTCAACTGGAATCCATAATCTTGCCAAAAATGGCTAAGATCACCACTTTTGGCTTTTTTCCTGAATAATGCTGGGTGGTGGATACTCAGATATGCTATTATTGGCAACCAAGGTGTATCTAAAAATTTGGAGGTATTGATCCCCGCTGAGTATCTCTTGATAGACGTTTTTGGAAAATACCAAACTCTGGATGGAAGGACTTGGGTTCCTCAATTTGGAAAAAAATAAGCCTGGCTAAGATCACCATTCTTGGTTCTTTCCCGAATAATGGTGGGCAGAGGAAAAGCCATCATTGGCAACCAAGGTGTAGCTAAAAAAAGTTGGAGATAATGATCTCCATATTCCCATTGAGAATCTATTGATAGACGTTTATGGAAAATACCAAACTCTGGAGTAGAGGACACCTATCCTGGAAACGCTAATTTGGCCAAAAAAAAAATACCTGGCTATGATCATCATTATTGGCTGTTTCTTGAATAATGGTGGGTAGAGGACTCTCAGATATGCCATTATTGGTAACCAAAGTATACCTCTAAATTTGGAGATAATGATCTCCATATTTCCATCAAGAATCTGCTGATAGACTTTTATGGAAAATCCCAAATTCTGGAGGAGGGGACACCTCACCTGGTTCACTAATTTGGCCGAGAATAAACCTTGCTGAGGTCACCATTTTTGGCTCTTTCCTGAATAATGATGGGTAGAGGACTCCCAGATGTGTCATTATTGGCAGCTTAAGTGCACATCCAAATTTGGAGGTAGTGATCTCCATATCCCCAATGAGAATCTGCTGATTGGGCTTTACGGAAATTAACAAACTATGGAGGAGAGGACACCTCAACCGGGTTCGCTAATTTAACCTGGCTAAGATCACCATCTTTGGCTTTTTCCCGAATGATGGTGGGTAGAGGATTCCCAGATATGCCCATTATTGGCAACCAAAGTAGACCTCTAAATTTGGAGGGAATGATCTCCATATTGTCATCAAGAACGATGGTGGGTAGAGGACTCCCAGATATACTGATGTTAATAATCAAAGCCTACTTCTAAATTTGGAGGTAGTGATCTCCATATCCCCATGGAGAATCTTCTAACTGAATTATTTGGAAAATACCAAACTCTAAAGGAGAGGACACCTCAGCTAGGTTCGCTAATTTGGCCAAAGATAAACCTGGCTAAGATCACCATTCTAGGCTCTTTGCTGAATAATGGTGGGTAGAAGACTCCCAGGTGTGTCATTGTTAACAACTTATGTGCTCATCCAAATTTGGAGGTTGTGATCTCCATATCCCCAATGAGAATCTGCTGATAGGATTTTATGGAAAACAACAAACTATGGAAGAGAGGACACTTCAAATGTGTTCGCTAATTTGGCCAAGAATAAACCTGGCTAAGATCACCATCTTTGGCTCTTTCCCGAATGATGGTGGGTAGAAGACTCCCAGATATGCCATTATTGGCAACCAATGTGTACCTCTAAATATGGAGATAATGATCTCCATATTTTCATCAAGAATGATGGTGGGTAGAGGACTCCCAGATATATCAGTGTTAATAATCAAAGCATACTTCTAAATTTGGAGGTAGTGATCTCCATATCCCCATGGAGAATCTTCTAACTGAATTATTTGGAAAATACCAAACTCTAAAGGAGAGGACACCTCAGCTAGGTTTGCTAATTTGGCCAAAGATAAACCTGGCTAAGATCATCATTCTTGGCTCTTTGCTGAATAATGGTGGGTAGAGGACTCCCAGATATGTCATTATTGGCAGCTTAAGTGCAAATCCAAATTTGGAGGTAGTGATCTCCATATCCCCAATGAGAATCTGCTGATAGGATTTTATGGAAAACAACAAACAATGGAGGAGAGGACACTTCAAATGCGTTCGCTAATTTGGCCAAGAATAAACCTGGCTAAGATCACCATCTTTGGCTCTTTCCCGAATGATGGTGGGTAGAGGACTCCCAGATATACCAGTGTTAACAATCAAAGCCTACTTCTAAATTTGGAGGTAGCGATCTCCATATCCCCATGGAGAATCTTCTAACGGAATTATTTGGAAAATACAAAACTCTAAAGGAGAGGACACCTCAGCTAGGTTCGCTAATTTGGCCAAAGATAAACCTGACTAAGATCACCATTCTTGGCTCTTTGCTGAATAATGGTGGGAAGAGGGTGGGTAGAGGACTCCCAGATATGTCATTATTGGCAACTTAAGTGCACATCCAAATTTGGAGGTAGTGATCTCCATATCCCCAATGAGAGTCTGCTGACAGGCTTTTATGGAAAATAACAAACTATGGATAACGATCTCCATATTTTCATCAAGAATGATGGTGGGTAGAGGACTTCCAGATATACCAGTGTTAACAATCAAAGCATACTTCTAAATTTGAAGGTAGTGATCTCCATATCCCCATAGAGAATCTTCTAACGGAATTATTTTGAAAATCCCAAACTCTAAACGAAAGGACACTTCAACTGGGTTCGCTAATTTGGCCAAGAATAGACCTTCACCATCTTTGGCTCTTTCCCGAATGATGGTGGGTAGAGGACTCCCAGATATACCAGCGTTAACAATCAAAGCATACTTCTAAATTTGGAGGGAGAAGATTCTCCATGGGGATACAGAGATCACTAACGGAATTATTTGGAAAATACCAACTCTGAAGGAGAGGGCGCCTCAGCTAGGTTCGCTAATTTGGCCAAGAATACACCTGGCTAAGATCACCATCTTTGGCTCTTTCCCGAATGATGGTGGGTAGAGGACTCCCAGATATACCAGCGTTAACAATCAAAGCCTACTTCTAAATTTGGAGGGAGAAGATTCTCCATGGGGATACAGAGATCACTAACGGAATTATTTGGAAAATAACAACTCTGAAGGAGATGGCGCCTCAGCTAGGTTCGCTAATTTGGCCAACGATAAACCTGGCTTAGATCACCATTCTTGGCTCTTTGCTGAATAATGGTGGGTAGAGGACTCTCAAATATTCCATTGTTGGCAGCTAAAGTGTACCTCTAAATGTGGAGGTAATGATCTCCATATCTCCATTGCAAATCTGCTGATTGACTTTTATGGAAAATACCAAACTGTGGAGGAGATGACACCTCAAATGGCTTTGCTAATTTAGTCTAAAACAGAATTATTTGGAAAATACCAAACTCGAAAGGAAAGGACACCTCAGCTAGGTTCGATAATTTGGTAAAAAATAAACCTGGCTAAGATCACCAATGATGGTACTGAACAATGGTGGACAGAGAACTCTCAGATGCACCATTTTTCTAAGGTCTTTTTTTTAAATCATGGATGTTCTAATCCCCCAAATGCATGTTTATAGGTATGGAGCAGAAACGAAGGACTGAGGAGGAGACACTTCAGATAACAACTCAACAAGGTGGGAATTGGTAGGAATCAAAACAGCAACTTCCAGCCCGTCCAACCAATCTTTCCCCCAAGGTCTGCTGGAGACTCTCACTTGAGAAATTAGATTGAAAACAGACAGACCCGGTTTTAGGTTTATGGCTGGAACAACAAATATGTGGATAATAAATTCAAACGTGGACAGTCTGCAGTAGTTGAGTGAAGTTCAGACAGAATGTTCCAACTGTCTGTGGAGACAAGGAACCATTTCTTACCACCACCACCTACTGATAGTAGGGTGAGCAACAGGAGAGGACAGAGTAGACAAGGAACCGTTCTAGCAAATGCATCTCAACTCCTATCATATGAGCTAAAATAAAGCCATTTGTCAAGTCAAAGTCTAAGGATTTGGCCATATTGGTTACCAATATCCATGATCCTCCTCACCAGAGATGGAGAACTAATTTCTTCCCGATAACACCCGGTGACTCTAGACGTCATAGAGTACTAGCTCTTCTTACTTGACACATCACCACAAAGCGGAAGCTTCTCATTCTTCACAACTAACAGAATATTTTTCTCTGTCATATGACCCGACCAGGCACTGGGAAATTCACGTCTAACCCCGAAGAATCACCGTTTTTTTACCCTCATCTTGGGATCTGATATTTTGTATAGGCCTCTTTTTTTGGAAATTAAAGGGTGAGATCAGGTCTAATGGTACTGAAAGAAAGGAGGGACTTCTTCCAGGCTGGAAATATAAATGTCCGCCACTAAATATACCTCATAATTTAAATAGGGTAAGCTGCTCCATATGGGCCACATAAAGGCACATCACCAATGATGAGGGAGAATTTTGGTATAGAATCGTCATAGATCTGCAGATGTCTTTGACAATGTGTCCTGTGAACTATGTGACATTATACAGTGGCTAAGTGGTTAGCCCTTCCGCCTGGCAGTACTAGGGTCGTTGGTTTGAATCCCAACAAAGGCACCACCTGCCCGCAGTTTTCATATTCTCCCTGTGCCTGCGTGGATTTCCTCCGGTTTCCTCCCACACTGCAAAGACATTCTGGGAGGTTAATTGGCTCCTGTCTAAATTGGACCCAGTATGTGAGTTAGGGACCTTAGATTGGCCACACCTTGAGGGTTAGGGAATGATGTGAATGTACAATAGGCTGTATGTATACGTAAAGCACTGCGTAAATTGATGGTGCTATACAGGTATATATACCTAATACACATATATAATATAATATACAGGTATATTTTATAAATATTGTATAAAAAGCAATGATCTGCTTCATGACGTCACCCACAGAGGTGATCTGACCATGAGGGATTCCTACAACAGATGCTAAGAATACCTATCGTAGGTAGATCAACGCAGTCAACTCTGATGTGAAATCTCTGTAGGCTTGTGGCATCACTACACCCACACAAGTGACTCAGATCCACTTACACTGTGAGGGGGAGGAAAAACATTTCTCACATGTAAAAAGGATCGCCAGACAGAATACAAATGTTTCTGCGACAATGGTGGTGTAATGATCAATGACTACGATAGGATGGCCAATGTTTTACAATGAATTCTACGTCAACCTGCATCAGAATCCAGATGTTTCTGTGGCAATGTTGGTATAATGGCTGATGACTAGGATAGGATGGCCAATTTTTTACAATTAATTTTGCATCAACTTGAATCAGAATCCAGATGTTTCTGTGGAAATGGTGGTATAATGGCCAATGACTACGATAGGATGGTCAACTTTTTTCTATTAATTCTACGTCAACCTGCATCAGTATCCAGACATTTCTGTGGCACTGGTGGTATAATGGCCGATGAGTAGGAGAGAATGGTCAATGTTTTACAATGAATTCTGCATCAACCTGCATCAGAATCCAGATGTTTCTGTGGCAATGGTGGTATAATGGCTGATGACTATGATAGGATGGCCAATGTTTTACAATGAATTATATCATAGTCATTAGCCATTATACCACCATTGCCACAGAAACATCTGGATTCTGATGCAGGTTGACCTAGAATTCATTGTAAAACATTGACCATCCTATGTCAACCTGCATCAGAATCCAGATGTTTCTGTGGCAATGGTGGTATAATGGCCGTTGACTACGATAGGATGGCCAGTGTTTTACAATGAATTCTACGTCAACCTGCACCAGAATCCAGATGTTTCTGTGGCAATGGTGGTATAATGGCCAATAACTACGATAGGATGGCCAATGTTTTACAATGAATTCTACCTCAACCTGTATCAGAATCCAGATGTTTCTGTGGCAATGGTGGTATAATGGCCGATGACTACGATAGGATGGCCAATGTTTTACAATGAATTCTACCTCAACCTGCATCAGAATCCAGATGTGTCTGTGGAAATGGTGGTGTAATGGCCAATGACTACGATAGGATGGTCAATTTTTTTTCTATTAATTCTATGTCAACCTGCATCAGAATCCAGATGTGTCTGTGGAAATGGTGGTATAATGGCTGATAACTATGATAGGATGGTCAATTTTTTTCTATTAATTCTATATCAACCTGCATCAGAATCCAGATGTTTCTGTGGAAATGATGGTATAATGGCCAATGACTATGATAGGATGGTCAATGTTTTGCAATGAATTCTACGTCAACCTGCATCAGAATCCAGATGTTTCTGTAGAAATGGTGGTATAATGGCCAATGACTACGATAGGATGGTCAGTTATTTTCTATTAATTCTACGTCAACCTGCATCAGAATCCAGATGTTTCTGTGGCAATGGTGGTATAATGGCCGTTGACTACGATAGGATGGCCAATGTTTTAAAATTAATTCTATGTCAACCTGCATCAGAATCCAGATGTTTCTGTGGAAATGGTGGTATAATGGCCAATGACTACGATAGGATGGTCAATTTTTTTTCTATTAATTCTATGTCAACCTGCATCAGAATCCAGATGTTTCTGTGGCAATGGTGGTATAATGGACGATGACTATGATAGGATGGCCAATGTTTTACAATGAATTCTACGTCAACCTGCATCAGAATCCAGATGTTTCTGTGGAAATGGTGGTATAATGGCCAATGACTACGATAGGATGGGCAATGTTTTAAAATGAACTCTGCATCAAATAGAAGAACTGAAGATAACATTTGAAGTAGAAAACCCTACAGACGCACCAATAATATTAACTTTGTCTCCCAGCATGCCCTGCCACAGCCAGTAAGCAGTGATATGGCCAAACAAAATTTGGAAAGCTTTCAAAGAAAATTGGATTGGCTTCCCAGTACAACCAATCAGATTCCAGCTCTCATTATTCCACGGCTGCAATTGATAAGGCATACTGTCTTCTGTTCCAAGGAAATAAATTGGAACAAATCAACTTGCCATTTCTGCTCCTAGCAGCTTACCTTTGATATGGCAATAGTAGCTGGAATCTGATTGGGTGTGCAGGGTGTGTTGGGTAACCAATGACAGTCAGAAGCCTCATAAGGAACATCAGGCAGTAAGACGACTGTCCTGGATGAGAACGCCACTCGACCAAGACCCTCTGAGATGTCTTCCTCGACATGGGGGTTGGGCGGCAGTAAGAAATGGTTCCTTGTCTCCACAGACCGTTGGAACATCGTGTCTGAACATCACTCAACTGTTGTAAGCCACCCCAGAATCAGAAATTCCACCTTGAAAAGCCACCATCTAATGACCAGCAGTGTTTATAATCTGAAATGACAAATGGATGCCTTTCCTACTAAAAATTATATCTCCACCTGTTATTAGTGGACCCATCTCTGGACCCCTTGAATAATAGGGTCAGGGAAGTATTTTGTCCCCAGTATGAAGCTAAATTGGCAGCTGTTTCACTTCCAGATTCTGCATTTCCTTTTTCTAGATCAAGGCTCTCCAAATCTTCTAAGCACAGGGCCAATTTACTGGGGGGCTGGACTGTGACCTGTGGGAGCAGAAAATGCCCCGACATCAGTAGGCATAAACAATGAACCATCATTGGTATTAATGGGGGGAATGTTGGTATCAGTGGTAAAAATGGTGCCATCTATGGAGTCAGGAATGGTGTCCCATCATTTGTGGAATAGTGCCCCAAGGGCCAGATAAAGGCAAACAAAGGGCCACATCTGGCCCTCAGGCTGCAGTTAGAGACCACTGCTTAAGATCAGCAGTTTGGGAAGGGTATTCCAACGTGAATGTTGGGGACTTTAGTAATTTATTGACTAGTTTTTATTTGGGAGTTCTATGTTTTTTAGGGAAGAGAATAAACTGTAACATTGTATCCCATGCTAGTCACAGATCCTCTAGAGAGTCAAACATATGTACTATATGGGCACATTTTTGAAGGCACCTGAACACCACTTTGATAGCAACATAATTGGCATCTTAATCCAACCATGGCCATTAATATGGAGTCCAACTGAGCCAGGTGGACATCTCAGTCCAACCATGGCCATAAATATGGAGTCTGATTGTGAGCCAGGTGGACATCTCAGTCCAACCATGGCCATAAATATGGAGTCTGATTGTGAGCCAGGTGGACATCTCAGTACATCCATGGCCATTGATATGGAGTGCGATTGTGAGCCAGGTGGACATCTCAGTCCAGCCATGGCCATTAATATGAAGTCTGACTGAGCCAGGTGGACATCTCAGTCCAGCCATGGCCATTAATATGGAGTACGATTGTGAGCCAGGTGGACATCTCAGTCCAACCATGGCCATTAATATGGAGTCCAATTGTGAGCTAGGTGCACATCCCAGTCCAACCATGGCCATTAATATGGAGTCAGATTGCAGGTCAATTTGTAGCTATAACATCCTCTACTCTTCTGGGAAGAGTTTTCACAAGTTTTTGGAGGATGTCTGTGGAAATTTGTGCCTATTTGTCAGGTCAGGGTCTGATGATGGATGAAAAGACCTTGCTTACATGTTGTGCTCCACGTTGGGCCCAAAATAAAACACCTGGCTCACAATTCGACCTTCCAATTCATCCCAATGGTGATCAGTAGGGTTGAGGTCAGAGCTCTGTGCAGGACACTTGAGTTCCTCCACACCACACTAGTCAAACCATGTCTTTATGAATTGGATTCTACACAGGGGTACACTCTTGGTTGAACAAACTGTTCCCATGATGTTGAGCTGTTGGCCATCGCATTCCAAAACCATGATCATTAATATGGATTTGTCCTCCATTCAAAAACCATGAATATTATTATGGAGTTGGTTCTCCTTTGTGGCTATAACATCCACTGCTCTTCTGGGAAGACTTTCCACCAGATTTTGGAGGGTTTCTGTTGGAAACGTTGTCCATTTGTGAGGTCATGTACTGTTGTTGGACGAGAAGACCATCAGCAATCCAATTCATCCTAAAGGTGTTCAGTAGGGTTGAGGTCAGGGCCCTTTGAAAGGCATTTGTTCCTCAACACCAAACTGGTCAAACCATTTCTTTATGGAGCTGGCTTTGTACACCGGGGCACAGTCATGGTGGAACAGAAAAAGGTCCCTTACCAAACTGTTACCACAAGGTTGGAACAGCACAATTGTTTACAATGTCTTTGTATATTGCAGTATTAACAGTAGCCCTCACTGGACACACCAGGATTTCCTAACTTAGAAGGGGGGGTTCTCATGGTTTTGGCCATATAGTATACAATCATTTTTTTTGTTTAGAACAGACACTATATAAAATGTCTTCATTGCTCAGACATTCATTATAAAACATTTGGAATGCAAAACCACTAATCCTTCCCTATGAATGGACACCAAAGAGGTCAGGAAAAAGCCATATGCTCATTTTTAATGTGTCCACCTCCCGGCATCGAGCATCTCATATTACCCACCCAACTGCACGATGGGGCCAAGCACAAAACTCTATTAACAGCCTCCACCACCCAAGGTCGGAGAAAGGAAATTCATTTGTGGTGTTGCATGGCAACTAAAAGTTTTAATTCTCAAACCTGGTTTCTATTTGGCTGCAGTGGACAACACAGACACTCTCCCTTCAGACCTATATAAAAAACGGTGTAACACCTGCAACTTTGAAGTCATCGGTTAAAGTGAAGAGCCCTCTGACCACCAAACTCCTAGGCTGCCTGGAAGTCAGATGGTTGTCTCAGTCACAGGGGCGGACTGACCATTTGGAAACTCGGGCACTGCCCGAGGGCTCGGGGTCAGTAGGGGGCCCCATGAGATGCCCCTGGTACCTTTTTCATAGGCTTTTTGAGTTTGGGCAAGGACACAGGGGCCCCATGATCCCTTATTGCCCGGAGGCCCCATGAGTTGTCCGTCCGCCCCTGGTCAATCAGCAGCTTCTCATGTAGGCATTCTGCATAAAGACAATTCCCACCACTTGTGTACAGGTGTACAAAGAACCCTTTAGCCAGCTTGCCATGTCATTTATAGCCACCAATGGTTGAAAAGCAGCTGAACAGATGATCTGCCTACATCAACCAATAAAAATGTAGCATTTTGTTTCCAGTGTAGTTTGAAGAATAATAGGTGAAATACGATAGATTGCTAAAGCAGCATCTACACTTCCAGAATAACACAATCACCATTCACATTGTGGGGGTCTGTATCAGGTACAGCTCCCATGAAGACAGAAGACCTCTAAAAACTGGACCTGGGGAAAATAATGATGTTGCCCAAAGCAACCAATCAGATTTTCTCTGTTCTTCCTTATTCTGTATTGGAGAAACGAATCCTGAAATCTGATTGGTTGATATGGATAGCAGGAACCCTGGGCTCCAGTTTTTATACGTCGTGCCTGCCAGTGTTTGTTCTCAAGGAGGTAATACTGCAAACCCGGTATAGACAAGGATCATGGTGCCCATGAGAATGCCCATGGGGTGTCCATACCAATCCTGGCAGGCACCTCGTAACAGCACACAGATTAGGGAATACTGACAGGTATATAAAGATGTGTGCAAAATACAATGCAACAACGCAAAACTCCTGATCATCTCCCACCCTGTACAGTGGCCATGTCCATCAGAACACTCGGCTCTAGTGAGGGATCAATCATCAACCAATGAACCTGCAACAGCAGAAATATGGTAGACACCATTGCCAACCTGCTGTGAAGGTGCAACTCCAGAGGCATCACCCTGACCACTTGATATGCACATGCTTGTTCCAGGAGAGTCACCGAGTTGTAAAGGAATGATGAGGATTGCCACCCTGGAACATGCACCTTAACAAACAAATCAGCAAGGGGGGATGAAAGATGGAGAAAGAGATGGAGAGGGAAGGAGAAAGGAAGGAAAAAAAGTCAAAGGGAGAGGAAGGATGGAAAAAAAGTGAAAAGGAGAGGAAGGATGGAAAAAAAGTGAAAGGGAGAGGAAGGAAGGAAAAAAAGTGAAAGGGAGAGGAAGGAAGAAAAAAAAGTGAAAGGGAGAGGAAGGAAGGAAAAAAAGTGAAAGGGAGAGGAAGGAAGGAAAAAAGTGAAAGGGAGAGGAAGGAAGGAAAAAAGTGAAAGGGAGAGGAAGGAAGGAAAAAGTGAAAGGGAGAGGAAGGAAGGAAAAAAGTGAAAGGGAGAAGAAGGAAGAAAAAAAAGTGAAAGGGAGAGGAAGGAAGGAAAAAAGTGAAAGGGAGAGGAAGGAAGGAAAAAGTGAAAGGGAGAGGAAGGAAGGAAAAAGTGAAAGGGAGAGGAAGGATGGAAAAAGTCAAAGGGAGAGGAAGGATGGAAAAAAGTCAAAGGGAGAGGAAGGATGGAAAAAAGTGAAAGGAGAGGAAGGAAAGAAAAAAAGTAGAGGGAAGGTGGGAAGGAAGAAAGAAGAAGGGGCAGATAGGAAGGAAGGAAATAACAAAGCAGGAAGGGAAAGGATGAGGATGGAAGAAAAGAGAAGTGAGAGAAGAAGGAAGGAAGAAGTGTAGAGGAAGGAAGGAAAGAAGAGGGAGTGAGGAAGAAGGGTGGGTAAAGAGTGAGGTGTGGGAGAAAGGGAGGGAGAGAGATAGAGAAAGGGAGAGATGGAGACAAAGGCATGGTGGTCATACTTGTAACAATCTGATGGAATGATTCTTCCCAGACTCGTGTAATACGATCAGACCTATGATTATTGAAAAGATACAAAATATGTGGTGTTGATCAATTTTGAGTAAAACAGATCAATTTCATTGAAAGGATTCTGATCAGTCCAGAAAGAAAATCAAACAGTAAATTGATCAACAATACGATCATATAAAAAATTGGTCGGTGTATGGCCGCCATTAGAATAAGAGGAGAGAATACAAAGCCAAGAATGAGGGAATTAAACTGTATGAATAGGAGGAGAGGAATAGAAGGATCATAGGGAGGAAGAGAGGAGTAATGTGGGGGGGGGGGAGAGGATAATAGAGGAAAGATGGAGAAAACATTGAATAGATCCTGGGCCCCTGGAGGAGAAGTGGAAGAGATATGAATGGTGGGGAGGATAAAGAATAATATAGGAAAGACGGAGGAAATGTAGAACAGACCCCGGCATACTGGAGAGAGATGGAGGAAAGTAGAATAGACCCCAGGATACTGGAGGAGAAGTGGCAGATAAGAATGGTGGGGGGATAAAGATAATATAGGAGAGATGGATGAAACATAGAATAGACTCCGGGATGCTGGAGGAGAAGTGGCAGATAAGAATGGTGGGGGGGATAAAGGATAATATAGGAGAGATGGAGGAAACATATAATATACCCCAGGAACCTGGAGGAGAGATGGAGGAAACATAGAATAGACCTCGGTATCCTGAAGGAGAGATGGTGGAAACGTAGAATAGATCCCGGGATACTGGAGGAGAGATGGAGGAAACATAGAATAGACCTCGGTATCCTGAAGGAGAGATGGTGGAAACGTAGAATAGATCCCGGGATACTGGAGGAGAGATGGAGGAAACATAGAATAGACCCCGGGGATTCTGGAGGAGAGATGGAGGAAACATAGAATAGACCCCGGGATACTGGAGGAGAGATGGATGAAATGTAGAATAGACCCCAGGGTACTGGAGGAGAAATGGCAGTTAAGAATGGTGGTGGTGGGGGTAAAGGATATAATAGGAGAGTTGGAGGAAACATAGAATAGACCCCGTGATCCTGGAGGAGAGATGGAGAAAACATAGAATAGACCCCAGGACCCTGGAGGAGAGATGGAGGAAACATAGAATAGACCCTGGGGCCTTGGAGGAGAGATGGAGAAAACATAGAATAGACCCTGGGGCATTGGAGGAGAGATGGAGGAAACACAGAATAGACCCCAGGACCCTGGAGGAGAGATGGAGAAAACATAGAATAGACCCCAGGACCCTGGAGGAGAGATGGAGGAAACATAGAATAGACCCTGGGGCCTTGGAGGAGAGATGGAGGAAACACAGAATAGACCCCGGGGCCCTGGAGGAGAGATGGAGGAAACACAGAACAGACTCCGGGATCCTGGAGGAGAAGTGTCAGATACGAACGGTGAAAAGAGATGACAAAGAGGAAGAGAGGAGGATGCAGGGAGGGAGTGATGGGAAGCAGCCGAACAATCTCCCTCTTTGTTCCAGCAAGCCATAGTAGAATCAAGTATGGAGATAGCCGTGTGCCCACATGTAAAATATCCCAGTGTTCCTCTACACAGACATACATGGGGGGGGTTATTTACTAAAACTGCATGGTGTAAAATCTGGTTTAGCTTTGCATGGAGACCAGTTTTCATATTTTATTGCCACAGCTTAATTGGCCAAGCTGAGGTTAGAAGCTGATTGGCCGCTATGCACAGCAGCACCAGATTCTGAATGCACCAGTTTTAGTAAGGGTCCCTGTCCAGTAAATCTACATGACCGGAGGGGTGCGTGTAGTCAGCCCATGCATGTAATCCATGTAATACAGCAGACAAGCATGTGAGCTGCCTGTCACACTCCTCCTGTACACCAATCTATTCCTCATTAATGTAAAGCCAGCTCAGCATACCACCCTCCCCCCCCCCCCCCCTCCAAGGCAGGCAATAATCCCCGGGAGCCGGTTAGCAGGCTACATCGTCTGAGCCTTGCGTTGGCGCAGAGGTGAACCTTCCCTTTAAACACACGTAGAACAAGGCCGGTATCATGAAATTTCATCTTTCAAATAACATTGCCCCCCCCCCCCCCATCCCCCAGCAAGCATCGCTAGTGGCAGCCTCCATGGAACCGAGGGCACATTTGGCATGGCCTGCAGCAATTGCGCTCTATCTAGCATTACAACACATTAAAAACAAGTCTTTGCCAAAGATAACCTCCCCCCTGACAAGGTCCCTAGCATAAATAAATCACTCAGCAGGGGATTTCCTGACTGCCGAAAAAAAAAACCGAAAGAAGAAAATGACCCAATTTCAGCATAATGCAAAATTGTTCTCGTAATCTGCACGACTGGACTGCAAGCGCTCCCTATCAGATCGGTGTTATGGATCTGAAAGTAACTTCTCATGCGGAATTGTACTGGTGGTACCCCACATGAAAGGAAATGAGCAATAAAGCAGACGTATTGTTACCGATGTGGTGTTATAAAACCAAAGTCTAATCCATATATCGTCACATTCGTGGATGCAAAGGAACTGAAGAAGTCCAACAGGGCCCCATAACGATCCTCCTGCCTCAGCGGCCTCTTTAATCCTGCAAGCTTGCTGACTCCAACCACAATTGGCCGGATGGAGAAGATGGGATTGAAGGCTCTTGACGTTGACTGGCCAATTCAGGTTCCTTATCGTACATTTGTACAGAAAAAATAGGAAAGGTTTGGGGATTCGCTTTGGAATGAGTATGAGCAGCCACTACCAAGGTGTAGTGAAGAAAAAAAAAAAACAACGTGCAGCCCTCGGAGAATACTAAGTGGGAAAAAGAGGTGGTGAGCGTCAGGCACTTTTTGGCCTACAAAATAAAAGATGCACGTTGGATGGTGGCCAAGATGCCTCGAATTTCCACCACTGTTCAACGTAGGCAATGCACAAAAGGTTGAATGTGGTCCCGTTTTGTTTTCTTTTTTTTTTGGCTACTGGATCAAGGTTGGCCAGCAACATTATGTGTAGGATCTGGCCTTCAAGTGCTGTGAAAGAGCTGGACCTGGTCTCTCCATGGACAGTCACCGGTCTAATACTCTGGAAAACTCATCGCGGTTGCCCTCGTTTTTTAGGTCAGCAAACACCTGGGTGAAGTAATGTGGGTCAGCGTTAATTCTCAACATCTTGGCACTCATGGCATCAATGATGCAAAGACATCGGTCCCAGAAGGCATCCTTGCCGGCTTCCACCAAGAAAGGCTTGAGAGGGTAAGATATCTCATTGCCCATGTAAGAGTAGGAGAGATACAGGCAGGTCAACAGAGTGGCCTGCAAGTCATGTTCAGTGGCCACAGAGTCCCCGTCGATGACATCCCTGCAAAGCAAGTAGACAAATACTACGTTGGCGGGAGTGACGAAGGCCTGGTCTTGCCAGCCTTGAAGAAGTAAGGAGCGGTCCACGCTGCGCAGCCATAGAATTGGGTCTGTTGGTGACAAATGTTTCAGCCGGTAACACCTCCTACAAAGGAATTCCCCAAGGCATTTGAGTAGTTCTCCGGTGGAGGCTTGGACTATAACCCTCTTTGGAGAGCCACCACCAGTAGTGTTGGAGACCTTCTTGATGGAGGATATCTGCTTGGACGTGAGCGGGGCAAGGGGCTGACTGTCATAGCTGGAGAGATTGGCACAGGATAAGGACTTTTTCACATTCTCGTGGTTTAAATGGGCGACGTCTTTCTGGTAATTGCTGTTGGCGGTTCCTTTCCTTGAGGTCTTCTTTTTGGTCGAGGCCACCAGCCTTTTCCAGGTCAGCGCAGGGATAAACATGGAGTGCCGCTTTAAACCCTTATCGGGCTTCTGCCCGCTGCCCTTGCTGACACTGGTGTAATGCGCCAGGGATCCAGAACCATCGTCGTAGAGGCTCGCCTTCCGGGAACCCGGAGACAGAGAGAGGACCGTGCCCATGCTAACGAAGATCTTCACCAGAAAACCGGGGGAATGGGAGGAGTCTGAGCAACCTCAGAGGAAAGCAATTAGTCCAATAAAGATCCAATCTTCTCGGGGAGAATTAATTACCAGCGGAGGAATGAAACTGGCAGTTCTTTGTTGCCTGCATTGCAGGACACATGCAGCTTTCTCCTCCGAATACGGCACGCTGGTGGTAAACAAGAGCTCAGTGGTCTCTTCTCCCCCCCCCCCCCCCAACGCTCCAATGAAAGTCCTTTCAAAAGAAATAATTCAATTAGCCAGCTGATTCATTAGCTGTGGGTCTCCCGTGATGTGGAGGGGGGGGGTGGGTGATGGTATTAGTCAGATGCTGCACGGTGGTCCTCCTTGCAATCTGCGATGTGGACTGCAGATAGCTGGAGGGGAAGGGGGTGGGGGGGGGGGGGGGTTGATGTTGCCAAGGATGAAATGGAATGTAGATAGAGATTGGCTCACTCGCACCTTCAACAAATTCTATATTGATCTGTCCTTGGTTTGCTCATTGCAAAATACTAACTGTGAGCGGCGTTGATGAAGATAGCCAAGCCTTGATCTTTGGTGGGGGTGGTGGCAATATGGACCGAGCCTGCGTTTATGCAGAATGAGCCATTGGTCTTTGGATAAAAGAGGACCCACCTAGATAAAGGGGGGGGGGGGGGTATTGGTGAGGAATAGCAATCCGTAGTGAGCTTTGGATGATCCAGCCTTTGTAGTGCAGTCCAGGCGGGGAGCGTTGGGGGGGGGAACGGAAAGAGGGGGTTGTCCAGCTTTTGTCAGACGAGTGTCTTGGTACCTCTGTGATGCTGAAGCTGATGCAGGCGGGGGGGGGGGGGTCTTCCCTTAGGATGAAGGCTGATGAGCGAAGACAGTCTACTGGATGGACATGCGGCACCCCAATGCAGCCGCCCCCCCTGAGACCTGAGCTGTCAGTGGTTGCTGGAGGTGCAGGGCAGCGCAGATCTGCCGCATTGGTCAGGGGGAAGGCAGTGCTGAGCATCTGATGAGAGACAGGAGACACTGAAAGGAGAGGGCTGATCCTGAGTCTCAGCTCACAGACATCTCCATGCGGCTGATCCAACCAGCTCTGGCCTTCCAAGGGGGGGGAGAACACACGGGCATTGTGATTTGCTGACAGCCTTGCAGCCAGAGCCCCCCTCCTGAATGGAGATGTCAGTGCCATTGCAGGAATAGTAGCGCCACCTGCTGGAGCCCCTCTGGTAGGACGCTTTTGTTCCAAGATGCAAATCTCGGCACGCTACAATGTAACAGATGGTTCGCCGAAAAGAGAAAAACATCGAATCAATGAAAACGGCGGCAAACCGGTCACACGGGTCAGGACATCGTTTCTCCCTGACGCATCCTTACTCTATTCACCTTCTATGCTTCCAGTAAATAAGGCGGTAATTGGAACCACGCAGCGTGCATTATTGTGCGTACAACATGCGTCCGCTGGTGTGCAGTGAGACTGTGCGCTGAAGTGCTTTATTTTCCTCCTTTTTATATGTTTCCAGATTGTAAGGGCTTGTTAAACCACAAAGTGCGCATTATTGTGTGTATAGTGCGCATGCACTGGTGCGCAATGAGAACGCATGCTGCAATGCACACAGCGAGCGTTCTAATGCCTATACCATGCATGCACTGGTGCGCAATGAGAACGCATGCCGCAATGCACACACAGCGAGCGTTCTAATGCCTATACCATGCATGCACTGGTGTACAATGAGAACGCATGCCGCAATGCACACAACGAGCGTTCTAATGCCTATACCATGCATGCACTGGTGCGCAATGAGAACGCATGCCGCAATGCACACAGCGAGCGTTCTAATGCCTATACCATGCATGCACTGGTGTACAATGAGAACGCATGCCGCAATGCACACACAGCGAGCGTTCTAATGCCTATACCATGCATGCACTGGTGTGCAATGAGAACGCATGCCGCAATGCACACAGTGAGCGTTCTAATGCCTATACCATGCATGCGCTGGTGTACAATGAGAACGCATGCCGCAATGCACACACAGCGAGCGTTCTAATGCCTATACCATGCATGCGCTGGTGTACAATGAGAACGCATGCCGCAATGCACACAGCGAGCGTTCTAATGCCTATACCATGCATGCACTGGTGTTCTTGAGTCCCTCCATTGAGCCTGCGTTGTCGAGTTCCTCCATTGAGCCTGCGTTTTTGAGTCCCTCCATTGAGCCTGCATTCTTGAGTCCCTCCATTGAGCCTGCGTTGCTGAGTCCCTCCATTGAGTCTGTGTTCTTGAGTCCCTCCATTTAGCCTGCGATGTTGAGTTCCTCCATTGAGCCTGCATTGTTGAGTCGCTACACTGAGCCTGCATTGTTGAGTCCCTCCATTGAGCCTGCGTTGCTGAGTCCCTCCATTGAGCCTGCGTTGCTGAGTCCTTACATTGAGCCTACATTGTTGAATCCTTACATTGAGCCTGCGTTATTGAGTCCCTCCATTGAACCGGTGTTGTTCAGTCCCTTCATTGAGCCTGCGTTGCTGAGTCCTTACACTGAACCTGTGTTGCTGAGTCCCTCCATTGAGCCTGCATTGCTGAGTCTTTATATTGAGCCTGCATTGCTGTGCCCCTCTATTGAGCCTGCATTGTTAAGTCCCTCCATTGAGCCTGCATTGCTGAGTCCCTCCATTGAGCCTGCGTTGCTGAGTCCCTCCATTGAGCCTGCGTTGCTGAGTCCCTCCATTGAGCCTGCATTGTTAAGTCCCTCCATTGAGCCTGCATTGCTGAGTCCCTCCATTGAGCCTGCGTTGCTGAGTCCCTCCATTGAGCCTGCGTTGCTGAGTCCCTCCATTGAGCCTGCATTGTTGAGTCCCTCCATTGAGCCTGCATTGTTGAGTCCCTCCATTGACCCTGCATTGCTGAGTTCCTCCATTGAGCATGCATTGCTGAGTCCCTCCATTGAGCCTGCTTTGCTGAGTCCCTCCATTGAGCCTGCATTGTTAAGTCCCTCCATTGAGCCTGCATTGCTGAGTCCCTCCATTGAGCCTGTGTTGCTGAGTCCCTCCATTGAGCCTGCGTTGCTGAGTCCCTCCATTGAGCCTGCGTTGCTGAGTCCCTCCATTGCGCCTGCGTTGCTGAGTCCCTCTATTGAGCCTGCGTTGCTGAGTCCCTCCATTGAGCCTGCGTTGCTGAGTCCCTCCATTGAGCCTGCGTTGTTGAGTCCCTCCATTGAGCCTGCGTTGTTGAGTCCCTCCATTGAGCCTGCATTGCTGAGTCCCTCCATTGAGCCTGCATTGCTGAGTCCCTCCATTGAGCCTGCATTGCTGAGTCCCTCTATTGAGCCTGCATTGCTGAGTCCCTCCATTGAGCCTGCGTTGCTGAGTCCTTACATTGAGCCTGCATTGCTGAGTCCCTCCATTGAGCCTGCATTGCTGAGTCCTTACACTGAGCCTACGTTGTTGAGTCCCTCCATTGAGCCTGTGTTGTTGAGTCCCTCCATTGAGCCTGCATTGCTGAGTCCCTCCATTGAGCCTGCATTGCTGAGTCCCTCCATTGAGCCTGCATTGCTGAGTCCTTACACTGAGCCTATGTTGTTGAGTCCCTCCATTGAGCCTGTGTTGTTGAGTCCCTCCATTGAGCCTGCATTGCTGAGTCCCTCCATTGAGCCTGCCTTGCTGAGTCCGAATATATGAAATTAATTCCGAAAACGAATCATTCAAACATAATGAATATGATGAAGCAAAATTCAATAATTTAACGAATCAATCCGAAATGAAAGAAAACAAACATTTCCGTTGTGCACATCTCTAGTACACTTCTCCATTTTCATAGTAAAAACAATCCAGCAGCTGAAACACGTTTTTGGCCTCAATAGGAACATGTGCAGACAGAAGATCAATGTGGGGGACATTCACTAAAACTGGAGCACTCAGAATCTGGTGCAGCTGTGCATGGGAGCCAATCCGCTTCTACACTCAGCTTCAGGGGTGGACTGACCATTTGGAAACTCGGGCACTGCCCGAGGGCCCGGGGTCAGTAGGGGGCCCCATGAGATGCCCCTGGTACCTTTTTCATAGGCTTTTTTGAGTGTGGGCAAGGACACAGGGCCCCCATGATCCCCTATTGCCTGGGGGCCCCATGAGTTGTCAGTCCACCCCTGCTCAGCTTGTTCAGTTGCCCCTGGTTCAAATCTGTGCGGGTGGTGCCGCTGCGATTCCACACAAAAATCCATGCAGCCGCACCACCCGCACAGAGGAATGCGGACCCACGGGCGGGTGCCATTACTTCTAATGGCACGCCGCCCAAACTGGAAGTCGCAACCGTACTGGGAACAGAGGTTCCCGTGCAGGCTACGTTTTCCGAAGAAGTGCAAGGACTTCTTCTCTACGTGTCCCGGGGCAAATGAATGGGCTCTCGTGCCCGCGCAAAGCTCGGCCCGCAGGAACTCGGAGATGTGAACCTAGCCTTAAGCTTTGGCAGTAAATCCTGGAAGATGATTGGTTTCTGTGCACAGCTGCTCCAGATTTTGCACTCTCCTGTTTTAGTAAATAACCCCCCATGGAGTCTCTGAAGTAAATTGTGTGGTCACTACAACCAGCTGTTTTCCTTAGACTTAGGAGACCTCTATCTGCGAGTCTCAGGAGACCCTGCCTTTCGATCCTATTTTCCCTTTGCAATTGGTAAGGACCACTACAAAATCACCTACCTTCCTTACGGACCCTCATTGTGTCCAAGGACCTCTACATCAATGGTCCCTGTGGTGAAGTGGGCAGAGTAGCACATGCAACTCTTTCAACATCTCCAGCTACTTCTGCCTATAGCTGCTCTGTTGAGGTAAAGAGCAGGGCCAGGACAAGGGGTTGGTGGAAGGGGTGGCTGCCCTGGGCGCAAAGGTTTACTATAGGGATGAGGGCACCTTCCTTCTGTTACAAGGCTGACAGGCACCACTACTTCTATCAGCCCAGCACTAGGATCCCTAAGTTTGAACATGATTAATGGGGAGGGGGGGGGGGGGTCGCGTGGTTTTTGCATCTTTGCCTTGGCCACTGGATGACCTTGAGGGATAAGAATTTATCATTACCCCAATGACATCTTCCTGCTGGCTCAAGACACAGACCTTCTCCTTTCAAGCAACGATGAGGTTCAACAAATCTGAACCACCCTTGGATGGGTGATCAGTTGAAACGAAAATGAGCCCAATCCAAGACTTCTAGTTATAGTCATATGAGTTGAGTTTCTTTAGCGATGTCCTCTTCACATCTCAGAGCCTCTACGTGTCTAAAAATGATAGTCACAATGGTGGAAGTGATCCCCAGGGTGAAGTGGGCACGGTAGCACATGCGACTCTTTCAATGTCTTCCAAGGACTTTTACAAAAGAACTTTAGCAAATAGTTTCTCTCTTGAGACAAACCAGGATGAGAATTCATCATTAGGTGAAGGACATCTTGCTGCTGGCCCAAGACACAGATTTTCTCCTTTCATACAATGATGAGGTTCAAATGTGGACCACCTTTGGATGGGTGATCAGTTCGAACAAAAATCAGCTGAAGGCCTTTGATTCACCTAGAAGTCAAGGCTTCCAATTCCAGTCATAAAGAGTTTGTCTAGTGGAATCCTCTTTGCAACTCAGAGCCTCTAAGTGTCTAAAAATTAAAGGCACAATGGTGGAAGAGATCCCCATGGTGAAGTGAGCACAGTAGCACGTGCAACTCTTTTAACGTCTTCACGGACTTCTACAAAAGTACTTTTGCCCATAGTTAATCTGTTGAGGCAAAGAGGGATAAGAATCCATCATTACCTCAATGGAATCTTGCTGCTAGCCCAACACAGAGACTTTCTCCTTTGATACAGACACCGTTAAGTAAATTTGAACCACCTTTGGATGGGTGACCAACCAGCTTAAGCCCTTTGATCCACCTGACAGCCCAAGTCACGACACCCAGTTTCAATCATAAAGAGTTGAGTTTCTCTAGCGTTGTCCTCTTCGCATCTCATAGTATCTAATAATTATAGGCACAATGGTGGCAGAGATCCCCATGGTGAAGTGGGCACAGTAGCACATGCAACTCTTTAAATGCTTCCAATGACTTTTGCCCATAGTTGCTCTGTTGAGGCAAAGAGTGATAAGAAATCACCATGACCTCAATGACATCTTGCTGCTGACCCAAGACAGAAATCTTCTCATTTTGAGGTTCTACATCAATGTCAACTAAAGCACTTTGGTTCACCTTGGAGCCCAAGTCAAGACTTTCAGTCATGGGTTCATTTTCTTTAGCTCAGCTCTCGTTGCATCTCAGAGGCTCTTTGGGGTTGATTTACTAAAACTGGAGAGTGCAAAATATGGTGCAGCTCTGCATAGAAACCAATCAGCTTCCAGGTTTTATTGTCAAAGCTCAAATGGACAAGCTGACATTAGAAGCTGATTGGCTACCATGCACAGCTGCACCATATTTTGCACTCTACAGTTTTAGTAAATCAACCCCTAAGTGTCTACAAATTCTAGACAAAATGGTGGCAGACATCCACATAGTGAAGTGGGCACAGTAGCACATGTGATTCTTTCAGGGCGAGGTTTGGCAACAGATCTGGACAAGAACATAAAAATCTATCACATTCTAGTCTATAGTGGTGGACTATCAAACTCAACCTTTCCAACTACCACTTTTAATTCCAACCACATGGATCAGAGAGTGGTGTCCAATGTTCTGGAGCTAGAAAAAGCCCAATGAACATTCTCTCATCTAATCCTGAACACGTCAATCTTCTGGGGAATGGACAATACAACAGTGGTAGGCCACAAGGGAACTGCCGGCGGTAGCCTCTAGCGTTCCACAGACCGGAATTCCCCAAGGCGCGGAATCTAAGCCCCGACCTGCTTGTTCACCAGGGCCCCTGATGGTGGGGATGGACTTGGAGCAGGCCAAAACCAGGTCGCGGGCCCCTGGGTTCACCCAGCTGTGGTAGAAGCGCTTGCCGAAGGTGTATAGCAGGTGAGAGCCTGATGTGAGGAGGTAGAAAGAGCGGAGTCGGGCAGGCCGGGTCGGTAGCGGTGGAGGCAGCACGGTACAAAACAGTAGACAGAAGGATAAATGGCTCACAAGCCGGGTTCGGTAACAGAAGATCAAAACGTGTGGGATAAGACAGGAGAATGGTCAGGCAAGCCAAGGTTCAGAGCAGGAGACAATCAGCACATCAAAGGTCAGGCAGGGTCGGCAACAAAGCAATCTAATCTTCAGGAACACAGGATACAGGTAAGACCATACGGCAATTAGAGCCAGACCTGACCTGTTTTAAATAGGGCGCCCTGATTGGTGCCAGGCGCGTGTCCGTGATCGCGAGTGCACATGCGAGAACGCCGCTGCCTTCGCGGGTGCCCAGGTCCCAATGCTCGCACGCTAGTGCGGCCGGGCACACCGTGCATGCGCAAACCCGTGCGCGATCGCGGCCAGATCCGGGGTCCCTGACACAAGGAGAAGCATGGATGGCCATAAAGTATCTAATTTTTAATGAATCAGAAATGACTTTGCTCTGGAAACAGACAAAGAAATTAAAGAACTAACTGGGGAATACTCAAACCAAATTCCAGGTGAGGACAAGGTGAGAAAATTGAAGTATTCTTAAAGACAAGGGGTGGGCAACCTGCGGCTCTCCAACTGTTGCAGGACTACAAGTTCCACCATGCCTCTGCAAGCCATAGCTATAACTGTCAGTTTTGAAATGTCTCATGGGACCAGTAGAGTCATGCTTGTGTCTTTGCAATTCCTCATGGGAAATATAGTTCCACAACAGCTGGAGAGCCACAGGTTGCCCACCCCTGGTCTAGCAGCTCAGTCATGGCCACTTCCACAGGTGGATCTGCATGCCTCACCGCTCAACAAAAAGATTCCCATATTTCACATGTCCAAGACCAATGGTGGTGGACATCATGACAGTGCAATGTTCTAACAGCCTATGTCTTTCCCCCATCCAGGTGATTTCAGATTGTTCTAGAGAAGGTCTGGATCCTAGCTGTGATTCCATTTTGCCAGAAGGTCCATGGTTCCAACCAGGGTTTCTCAACCAGGTTTCCTCCAGAGGTTGCTATGGGTTCCTTGAGCAATGTGCACTGTCTGTCTCTTAAAAAAGTTCTCACTGCCACCATTGATATTTTTAGCTTTCTCTAAGGTCATTCCTCCCAATGACCACAAGTGTAAGGAGCCTTCTTCCCACTGACCAGCACAATAATGTAGTCATTTTTAGCAGGTGTTGCCTGAGATCGGAGAGTTATATCAAAGGGTTCCTCTGTATTGAAAAGGTTGAGAAAGGATGGTTAGCTGTTAAGCTAACTCGAGCTTTAAGATCCTGTTCCCATTCCAGCTGGCCAAACCGTTCAAGGGTCAGTCGCCCATCCTTGTCCCTCTCACCTGCATTTTATGGTTTGGGTTTTCAAAGGGAAAGACTTGCCAAAACAAGATGTTTATTAAAAATCATGGGCATTCTGAGGAAGGCCAGAAAGACTTGTAGAGTCTCCTATAGATCTAGCAGCAAGTACACTATATTGCCAAAAGTATTGGTCGGCTGACCTTTCCACGCACATGAACTTTAATGGAATCCCAGTCTTAGTCCGTAGGGTTCAATATTGAGTTGGCCCCGCCCTTTGCACCTATAACAGCTTCGACTCTTCTGGGAAGGCCGTCCACAAGGTTTAGGAGGGTGTCTATGGGAAGGTTGGACCATTCTTCCAGAAGCACATTTGTCAGGTCAGGCACTGATTGCGGGGGAGGAGGCCTGGCTTGCAGTCTCCGCTCTAATTCATCCCAAAGGTGTTCTATGGGGTTGAGGTCAGGACTCTGTGCAGGCCAGTCAAGTTCCTCCACCCCAAACTGGCTCCTCCATGTCTTTATGGACCTTGCTTTGTGCACTGGTGTGCAGTCATGTTGGAACAGGAAGGGGCCATCCGCAAACTCTTCCCACAAAGTTGGGAGCATGAAATTGTCCAAAATGTTGCCTTAAGAGTTCCCTTCACTGGAACTAGGGGGCCAAGCCCAAGCCCGGAAAAGCAACCCCACATCCTAATCCCCCCTCCACCAAACATTACACTTGGCACAATGCAGTCAGGCAAGTACTGTTCTCCTGGCAACTACCAAACCCAGACACATCCATCGAATTGCCAGAGAAGCATGATTGGTCACTCCAGAGAACACGTCTCCATGCTCTAGAGTCCAGTGGCGGCGTGCTTTACACCATGGCATCCAATGCTTTGCATTGCACTTGGTGATGGAAGGCTTGGATGCAGCTGCTCAGCCATGGAAACCCATTCCATGAAGCTCTCTACACACTGTTGTTGGGCTCATCTGAAGGCCACACCAAGTTTGGAGGTCTTTAGCTATTGACTCTGCACACAGTTGGCGACTTCTGCGCACTGTGCGCTTCAGCATGCGCTGACTGCGCTCTGTCATGTGACGTGGCCTACCACTTGGTGGCTGCTGTTCCCAGTTGCTTCCACTTTTTTATAATCCCACTAACAGTTGAGCGTGGAATATTTAGTAGCCAGGAAATGTCACGGATGGACTTATTGCACAGGTGGCCACCTATCACGGGACCACGCTTGGAGTCACTGAGCTCCTGAGAGCGACCCATTCTTTCACCAATGTTTGTAGAAGCAGTCTGCATGTCTAGGGGATGGATTGTATACCCCTGTGTCCATGGAGGGGATTGGAACACCTGAATCACATGATTGGAAGGGCGGGGCCAATACTTTGGGCAATATAGTGTATGTAGCGCAGGGGCCCGCCTTATTGGATACAAATGGGATCGTTTAGGTAGGTGTTTTATGTGAATGGACGGTTGTGGTACATCCCCATTCTGCTGGAGCCAAATGCACCGTAGGGATCATTTTTGCTGCACCGCATGCAAACATTGCGTCTGCAGCATGTGTACATCCTAAAGTGGAACTAAAGTCTGCAATTATTCAATAGAGAAGATGGGACTTTCAGGGTTCATGAACATGAATACCAAACATATTAAAAAGTTATATCATTTTTATTTCTTATTTAAAAAAAAACAAAACAAAAAAGGAAAAAATACAGAAACATAAAAACTATTTCAGTACTAAGAGTGGAACTGAGATTCAAACTTGATTATATAATTGTAGTTACTCCCTACATGTTTCGTCCTCACGGGCTTCTTCAGGGAAGATTTTGGAAGAGATTACAACTGCCGCCCCTGAAGAAGCCCGTGAGGACGAAACATGTAGGGAGTAACTACAATTATATAATCAAGTTTGAATCTCAGTTCCACTCTTAGTACTGAAATTGTTTTTATGTTTCTGTATTTTTTCCTTTTTTCTTAAAATACGAAATAAAAATGATATAACTTTGTAATATGTTTGGTATTCATGTTCATGAACCCTGAAAGTCCCATCTTCGCTATTGAATATTTGCAATTTTAAGGGATGTGGTGCAATAATCGTATCTGGTCGCTCGCTCGCCACTTTACTCTTACTAAAGTCTGCCCTTCCTCAATCGGTCAGAGATCCCTCGCTAGCGCCAAATCTTCTACCCGGCGTCTTCTGGGTGTTGTGCTGCAGCTGTCTTCATTGGCCAACGCAGGATGACATCACTCCTGTGCATTCGCTGGAGTTTAGTGTACATGCAAAAACTTCAGAGGGCAGTAGAACCTTCCCCCCGACCCTTCGCCTGCCGTGTGACATGACATGGCGCAGCAAAAATGAAACATCATGTCGCTTTTGGCGCGTGTTGCTGCTGAACGCAACTAATGCTGTTCTACGGAGCCACCATGCAACTGCCCCGCCATGGCGTATGATGCACGCAATTGTGGAGCAGCAGTGTGGCTTATGAAGGGTACAATCAGGTCCTGAGGTGGCAACATATCGCCTCCTCACCTGCCGTCTGTCAAACATCTCTAAAAAAAAAAAAAGCGATCCAGGAGCGAATCGCTTATCAGAGGAGCAGCAGTCCTCGAAGTGGTGACTGTCTTGGGTGGGTTCTGGTTGTCCCCTGTAGAATAGTGGATGTCTCTATTAGCCCCCTGTAGACTGGTGGCTGTCTCTAGTGCCCTCCTGTAAAGTGGTGACTGTCTTCGGTGGCCCCCTGTAGGTGGTGGTGGTCTCTAGTAGTCCCCTGTAGGGGGGGTGGTCTCTGGTTGTCCCCTGAAGGAGGGTGGTCTCTGGTTGTCCCCTGTAGGATAATGGCTGTTTCTAGTGGTCCCATGTAGGGTGATGCCAATCTCTGGTTGTCCTCTGTAGGGTGGTGGTGGTTTGTAATGACCCCCAGTAGGGTGGTGAAGGTCTCTTGTTGCCTCCGTAGGGTGGTGATGGTCTCTGGTTGTCCTTCTAGGGCGGTGATGGTCTCTGGTTGTCCCCTGTAGGGTGGTGGTGGTCTCTAGCTGTCCTCCTGTAAAGTGGTGGTGGTCTCTGGTTGTCCCCTGTAGGGCGGTGATGGTCTCTGGTTGTCCCCTCTAGGGTGGTGGTGGTCTCTAGTTGTCCCCCTGTAAGGTGGTGATGGTTACTGGTTGCCCCCTGTAGGGTGATGATGGTCTCTAGTTGCCCCTGTAGGGTGATGATCTACAGTTGCCCCCTGTAGGGTGGTGATGGTCTCTGGTTGCCTCCTGTAAGGTGGTGGTGGTTTGGAATGACCCCATGTAGGGTGATGATGGTCTCTAGTTGCCCCCTGTAGGGTGATGATGGTCTCTAGTTGCCCCCTGTAGGGTGATGATGATCTACAGTTGCCCCCTGTAGGGTGGTGATGGTCTCTGGTTGCCTCCTGGAAGGTGATGATGAACTACAGTTTCCCCCTGTAGGGTGGTGATGATCTACAGTTGCCCCCTGTAGGGTGATGATGGTCTTTGGTTGCCCCCTGTAGGGTGGTGATGATCTACAGTTGCCCCCTGTAGGGTGATGATGGTCTCTGGTTGCCCCCTGTAGGGTGGTGATGATCTACAGTTGCCCCCTGTAGGGTGATGATGGTCTCTGGTTGCCCCCTGTAAGGTGGTGATGATCTACAGTTGCCCCCTGTAGGGTGGTAATGATCTCCAGTTGCCCTCTTTAAGGTGGTGATGGTCTCTGGTTGCCTCCTGTAGGGTGGTGGAGGTTTGTAATGACTCTCTGTAGGGTGATGATGGTCTCTAGTTGCCCCCTGTAGGTGTATATCGCCTCCTCACCTGCCGTCTGTCAAACATCTCTAACAGAAAAAAAAGCGATCTGGGAGCGAATTGCTTTTCAGAGGAGCAGCAGCCCTCGAACAAGCCTTTAAAAAAAAAATTGCAAGCAGGCAGGTAGGTGTATTTTCTTGCAGAAAAGAATCTTCCCATCTCTTCGGTAATAAATTGCTGCCTGCTCGCAGTTTTTTGAATTGGAGACTTTAGTATAGCTTTAAGGAAAGGGGGATTGGGGGGAGGTAAAAATGCAGCTCAAAGACACATTTTTAACACCATCCCCCAGCACCAAGGGTAAACAAGGCCTTAGAATGTTCTTCCATGTTTTCCCAGCCTGTCCTGAACACTCCTATCACAGCCGTGATTCTAAAGATTTGGTACAATGTTTCCATTTGCAATAAACAGACTCCTCCCCCCTCCATTCAACGGTCTCCCTCTAGTGGCCAATTCTGATATCCAATCAAATGCCGGTCACTGCGGGTGGGATCGCATCATCGCAGGAGCAGCCGCAACTTCCGCAAGTGATTGCTGCAGCCGATCCAAAGTGGATTCTAACAAAGAGAGATATCCGAATTCGAATTGGAAACATATTGCAGCAAGGTGTAAAAGTGAAATAAGATGATGATTCCTACTTAGGCTGCTGAATAGAATAGAATAAAAAAGAAATAATAGAATAGAAAATAAAATAATAGAGTTGAATAGACTAGAAAAGAATACAATAGAAATGAAAAAAAGAATAGAATAGAAAATAATAGAATAGAACAGAATAAAATAAATAAACAGAAAAATAGAACAGAATAACAAATAAAAAATAGAGTAGAATAGACAAGAAAAGAATAGAATACAAAAGAATATAATTTCCAAAAAAAGAAAAATAGAATAGAAAATAAAAAAATAGAATAGAACAGAAAATAATAAAATAGAACAGAACAGAATAGAAAAGAATAAAATAAAAAAACAGAAAAATAGAACAGAATTACAAATAAAAGAATAGAGTACAATAGACAAGAAAATAATAGAATACAAAAGAATATAATTTAAAAAAAAAATAGAATAGAAAATAAAATAATAGAGTAGAATAGACTAAAAAAGAATTCAATAGAAAATAAAAGAATAGAAAAGAAAGAAAAAAACAGAATAGACCAGAAAATAAAATAACAGAATAGAAGAGAATAGAAGAGATTAAATTAAAAAAAACAGAAAAAGAGAACATAATAAAAACAAAAAAAATAGAGTAGAATTGATGAGAAAAGAATAGAATAGAGTATAAAAGAATAGAATAAAAAAAATAAAATAATAGAGTAGATTAGACTAGAAAATAATACAATAGAAAATGAAATAATAGAATAGAAAAGAAAAAGAATAGAACAGAACAGAAAATATAGAACAGAATAGAAAAGAATAACATTAAAAAAACAGAAAAATAGAACAGAATATCAAATAAAAGAATAGAGTAGAACAGACGAGAAAAGAATAGAATAGAAAAGAATAGAATAAAAAAAAGAAAAATAGAATAGAAAATAATAGAGTAGAATAGAAAGGAAAACAATAGATCAGAATAGAAAATAATAGAATAGAACAGAATGGAAAAGAATAAAATAAAAAACAGAAAAGTAGAACAGAATAAAAAATAAAAGAATAGAGTAGAATAGATGAGAAAAGAATAGAAAAGAACAGAATAGAACAAAAAAGAAAAAAAATAGGAAAGAATCGAGTAGAAGAGACTAGAAAAGAAAAGAATAGAAAGTAAAATAATAGAGTAGAATAGAATGGAAAAGAATAGCATATAAATGAGTAGAAAAGGATATAAAAAAAAATCAAATAGAAAATAAAAGAATAGAACAGAAAAGAATAGAATAAAAAAAGACAAAATAGGGTTGTAGGGTAGTGCCTGTCTCTAGCGCACCCTGTAGGATGGTGGTGGTCTCTGGTGGCCCCCTGTAGGGTGATGATGGTCTCTGGTGGCCCCCTGTAGGGTGATGATGGTCTCTGGTTGCCACCTGTAGGGTGATGGTCTCTGGTTGCCCCCTGTAGGGTGATGATGGTCTCTGGTGGCCCCCTGTAGGGTGATGATGGTCTCTGGTTGCCACCTGTAGGGTGATGGTCTCTGGTTGCCCCCTGTAGGGTGATGATGGTCTCTGGTTGCCCCCTGTAGGGTGATGATGGTCTCTGGTTGCCACCTGTAGGGTGATGATGGTCTCTGGTTGCCACCTGTAGGGTGATGGTCTCTGGTTGCCCCCTGTAGGGTGATGATGGTCTCTGGTGGCCCCCTGTAGGGTGATGATGGTCTCTGGTGGCCCCCTGTAGGGTGGTGATGGTCTCTGGTGGCCCCCTGTAGGGTGATGATGGTCTCTAGTTGCCCCCTGTAGGGTGATGATGGTCTCTAGTTGTCCCCTGTAGGGTGATGATGGTCTCTAGTTGCCCCCTGTAGGGTGATGATGGTCTCTAGTTGTCCCCTATAAGGTGGTGATGATCTCTGGTTGCCCCCTGTAAGGTGGTGATGGTCTCTGGTTGCCCCCTGTAGGGTGATGATGGTCTCTAGTTGCCCCCTGTAGGGTGATGATGGTCTCTGGTTGCCCCCTGTAGGGTGTTGGTGGTTTGTAATGACCCCATCTAGGGTGATGATGGTCTCTAGTTGCCCCCTGTAGGGTGATGATGGTCTCTAGTTGCCCCCTGTAGGGTGGTGATGGTCTCTGGTTGCCCCCTGTAAGGTGGTGGTGGTTTGTAATGACTCCCTGTAGGGTTGTGATGATTTCTGGTTGCCCCCTGTAGGGTGGTGACTGTCCTTGGTGGCCCCCTGTAGGGTGGTGATGGTTTCTGGTTGCCCCCTGTAGGGTGGTGACTGTCCTTGGTGGCCCCCTGTAGGGTGGTGATGGTCTCTGGTGGCCCCCTGTAGGGTGGTGACTGTCCTTGGTGGCCCCCTGTAGGCTGGTGGTGGTCTCTGGTGGCCCCCTGTAGGGTGGTGATGGTTTCTGGTTGACCCCTGTAGGGTGGTGACTGTCCTTGGTGGCCCCCTGTAGGGTGGTGATGGTTTCTGGTTGACCCCTATAGGGTGGTGACTGTCCTTGGTGGCCCCCTGTAGGGTGGTGATGGTCTCTTACACCCCCTGTAGGGTGGTGACTGTCCTTGGTGGCCCCCTGTAGGGTGGTTCTGGTCTCTTGTTGTCCACTATAGTGAGGAGGTCTCTGGTGGCCCCTGTAGGTTGTTGGCTGTCCTATCTGCCCCTCCCCCCATGTGAATGAGCCCTAACACCTATTAATACTGTAATGGTGACAATGACAGAACAGACAGGAGCACAGCGCCATCTGCTGGCTGGAGGAGCCACCCTCCACCTTCCTGGTGGTCACATGATCAGGCAGTACACTGACCCCCAATCACTGGTTGGTGGAGTAGAAGACTGAGGTGTTTCTGATCCTGCCACTGTCCCGATGGAGGAGATTTCACATCACTTCCTGTTTTGGTGACAACTCACCAGTTTCCCATCACATCACTTCCTGTAAAACAGACATAACAGGAAGTGGGAGAAATTTTTCTAAAGTGAGGGGGAAATCTCTTCTTCATTGTCACCAGAACTGGTGTCCCCAATATATTTCCCCTTACTTCCTGTCCTGGTGACACCTGACCAGTCTGGAATTTACATCACTTCCTGTCCTGGTGGCATAACAGGAAATTAAATTTTTGGGACGTAAGGGGGGAACGGGTGTCCCCAATGGGAGATTTCTCCCTCACCTCCTGTGCTGGTGACAACTGATTATTCTGTGATTACATCACTTCCTGTGCCAGTGACAACTCACCATTCTGGCATTTACATCACTTCCTGTCTCGGTGACAACTGACCATTCTGGAATTACGTCACTTCCTGTGCCGGTGACAACTGACCATTCCGGGATTTACGACACTTCCTGTACCGGTGGCAACTGACCATTCTGTGATTACATCACTTCCTGTGCCAGTGACAACTCACCATTCTGGCATTTACATCACTTCCTGTCTCAGTGACAACTGACCATTCTGGAATTACGTCACTTCCTGTGCCGGTGACAACTGACCATTCTGAGATTTACTTCACTTCCTGTCCTGGTGACAACTGACCATTCTGGGATTTACATCACTTCCTGCCCTGGTGACAACTGACCATTCTGGGATTTATGTCACTTCCTGTGACGGTGACCACTGACCATGCTGGGATTTACGTCACTTCCTGTCCTGGTGACAACTCACTCTTCATTCTTCAGTAGATGGGGGTCTGTGGGGCTCCTGTGGAAATCACCATGGCAACACCTCCCTCTTCACAGGCCTCAAGCACTGACTCAGGGTTACCATGGAGATGGGTTAGCACAGTCACGATCAGCTGACCGCCCAGTGCCAGCCCACCTGCCAGGAATGCCGGGACTTGTAGTATCTCAGGTGTCAGCTGACAGCATGAGGTAATTTCAGCACAGCGGGCGTGGTTGAGGTGATCCGCCCATTATTGAGGGCAGGCTCCTCCTCCTCCTCAGAGAACAGGTGCCCCGCCCCCTGCCCAGGCCGGACGAGGAGGGGGTGTGCCCTGTGTAAAAATAGAGGGCGGAGCATGAAAGGTATTTTACTGCACTGTAGGATGGGCGGAAACAAAGGAGGGGCTACACAGCGCTAGGAGGCGGGGCGGTGGAGGGCTCAGAACTCCCAGCATTCCTCGCTTCTTCCGGGAGGTCAGCTGACGCAGCGGGCAGAATGGAGGCCGTGCCGCGGATGCCGATGATCTGGCTGGACCTGAAGGAGGCCGGAGAGTTCCCCTTCCAGAGCCCGGTCCGCCAGGTGAGGGGGAGGGGCCTGACTATGACAGGATATCAGTCTGTGGGAGGGGTCAGGGCACTATGGGGCGTCTATGACTGTTGGCACTGTGGGGCGTCTGCGGGTGTTGGGTCTGTTGGGCGTTTGCGGGTGTTGGGTCTGTTGGGTGATGGGTCTCTGCGGGTGGTGGGGCGTCTGCGGGTGTTGGGTCTGTTGGGCGTCTGCGGGTGTGGGGCGTCTGCGGGTGTTGGGTCTGTTGGGCGTCTGCGGGTGTTGGGTCTCTGGGGCGTCTATGACTGTTGGCACTGTGGGGCTTCTGCGGGTGTTGGGTCTGTTGGGCGTCTGCGGGTGTTGGGTCTGTTGGGTGATGGGTCTCTGCCGGTGTTGGGTCTGTTGGGTGATGGGTCTGTGCGGGTGTTGGGTCTGTTGGGCGTCTGCGGGTGTTGGGCGTCTGCGGGTGTTGGGTCTGTTGGGTGATGGGTCTGTTGGGCGTATGCGGGTGATGGGTCTGTTGGGCGTCTGGGGGTGATGGGTCTGTGGGGTGTCTGCGGGCGTTGGGTCTCTGCGGGTGGTGGGGCGTCTGCGGGTGTTGGGTCTGTTGGGCGTCTGGGGGTGATGGGTCTGTGGGTCGTCTGCTGGTGATGGGTCTGTTGGGCGTCTGCGGGTGTTGGGCGTCTGCGGGTGTTGGGCGTCTGCGGGTGTTGGGTCTGTTGGGCGTCTGCGGGTGTTGGGCGTCTGCGGGTGTTGGGTCTGTTGGGCGTCTGCGGGTGTTGGGCGGGTGATGGGTCTGTTGGGCGTCTGCGGGTGATGGGTCTGTTGGGCGTCTGCGGGTGATGGGTCTGTTGGGCGTCTGCGGGGGGTTGGGTCTGTTGGGCGTCTGCGGGGGGTTGGGTCTGTTGGGCGTCTGCGGGGGGTTGGGTCTGCGGGGCGTCTACGGTTGTTGGGTCTGTTGGGCGTCTGCGGGTTTTGGGTCTGTGGGGCTTCTGCGGTTGTTGGGTCTGCGGGGCGTCTGCGGGTTTTGGGTCCGCTGGGCGTCTGTAGGGTCTGTGGGGGTTGGGTCCGCTGGGCGTCTGTAGGGTCTGTGGGGGTTGGGTCCGCTGGGCGTCTGTAGGGTCTGCGGGGGTTGGGTCCGCTGGGCGTCTGTAGCGTCTGCGGGGGTTGGGTCCGCTGGGTGTCTGTAGGGTCCGCTGGGCGTCTGTAGCGTCTGCGGGGGTTGGGTCCGCTGGGCGTCTGTAGCGTCTGCGGGGGTTGGGTCCGCTGGGCGTCTGTAGGGTCTGCGGGGGTTGGGTCCGCTGGGCGTCTGTAGCGTCTGCGGGGGTTGGGTCCGCTGGGCGTCTGTAGGGTCTGCGGGGGTTGGGTCCGCTGGGCGTCTGTAGGGTCTGCGGGGGTTGGGTCCGCTGGGCGTCTGTAGGGTCTGCGGGGGTTGGGTCCGCTGGGCGTCTGTAGGGTCTGCGGGGGTTGGGTCCGCTGGGCGTCTGTAGGGTCTGCGGGGGTTGGGTCCGCTGGGCGTCTGTAGGGTCTGCGGGGGTTGGGTCCGCTGGGCGTCTGTAGGGTCTGCGGGGGTTGGGTCCGCTGGGCGTCTGTAGGGTCTGCGGGGGTTGGGTCTGTTGGGCGTCTGCGGGGGGTTGGGTCTGTTGGGCGTCTGCGGGGGGTTGGGTCTGTTGGGCGTCTGCGGGGGGTTGGGTCTGTTGGGCGTCTGCGGGTTTTGGGTCTGTGGGGCTTCTGCGGTTGTTGGGTCTGCGGGGCGTCTGCGGGTTTTGGGTCCGCTGGGCGTCTGTAGGGTCTGTGGGGGTTGGGTCCGCTGGGCGACTGTAGGGTCTGTGGGGGTTGGGTCCGCTGGGCGTCTGTAGCGTCTGCGGGGGTTGGGTCCGCTGGGTGTCTGTAGGGTCCGCTGGGCGTCTGTAGCGTCTGCGGGGGTTGGGTCCGCTGGGCGTCTGTAGCGTCTGTGGGGGTTGGGTCCGCTGGGCGTCTGTAGGGTCTGCGGGGGTTGGGTCCGCTGGGCGTCTGTAGGGTCTGTGGGGGTTGGGTCCGCTGGGCGTCTGTGGGGGTTGGGTCCGCTGGGTGTCTGTAGGGTCTGCGGGGGTTGGGTCCGCTGGGCGTCTGTAGGGTCTGCGGGGGTTGGGTCCGCTGGGCGTCTGTAGCGTCTGTGAGGGTTGGGTCCGCTGGGCGTCTGTAGGGTCTGCGGGGGTTGGGTCCGCTGGGCGTCTGTAGGGTCTGCGGGGGTTGGGTCCGCTGGGCGTCTGTAGGGTCTGCGGGGGTTGGGTCCGCTGGGCGTCTGTAGGGTCTGCGGGGGTTGGGTCCGCTGGGCGTCTGTAGGGTCTGCGGGGGTTGGGTCCGCTGGGCGTCTGTAGGGTCTGCGGGGGTTGGGTCCGCTGGGCGTCTGTAGGGTCTGCGGGGGTTGGGTCCGCTGGGCGTCTGTAGGGTCCGCTGGGTGTCTGTGGCTGATCATCTTCTCTTTCTCCTCAGTTTGTCCTGAAGAACTATGGGGAGAACCCCGACACCTACAGCGAGGAGCTGAAGAAGTTGGAGCAGCTCAGACAGGTAGAGTCCCCCCCCCTCCATATCAGAGTCCCCCCCCTCCATATCAGAGTCTGGACACTGCTGATCCGGGGGGAGCCCCCCCGGGGGATCTGTGTTGTGGGGGGTCAGCCGGATAATCAGCACCCAGGACAGGTCCTCAGTAATATGGAAAGTGGTGACACCCTGTAGGTATTGCTGGTCTTTGGGGGCTTCCAATAGGGTGGTGGTGATCTCCAGTGGCCCCCCTGTAGGGTATTGCCAGTCTTTGGCGGCCCCCTGTAGGCTGGTGGTGGTAGCCACTTGAAGGATAGTAACACTTTCTGGCGGGCCCCCGTAGGATGATGATGGTCTCTGGGAGTTCTCTGAAGGGTAGATACTGCCTCTCTTGGCCCCCTGTAGGGTGTTGGCGCTGTCAGGTGGCCCCTCTGTAGAGTTATGACTGTCTTCCAGCAGTCTCTGACAACCCACTTTAGGTTGGTGGTCTCTGGTTGTCCCCTGTAAGTTGGTGATTGTCTTTGGTTGTCCCTTCTGTGGTGGAGGTGTTCTCTGGTGGCCCCCTGTAGGGTGGCGGTGTCTGGGTGGCCCCCTGTAGGGTAACTGAGATGGCGGCGGCTCCCCTTTAGGTTGGCGGCGGTGGTGTCCCCCCAGTAGGGTGGTGTGGCCCTCCTGTAGGCTGACGGTGGCCCTCCTGTAGGGTGGCGGCGGCCCCCTTGTAGGGTGGTGGCGGCGGCCCCCTTGTAGGGTGGTGGTGTACCCCCTGTAGGGCGTTGGCCCCCCTGTAGCGTGGTGGTGGCGGCGGCCTTCTTTTAGGGTGGAGGTGGTGTCCTCCTTGTAGGGTGGTGGCGGTGTCCTCCTTGTAGGGTGGTGGCGGTGTCCCCCTTGTACGGTGGCGGTGTCCCCCTTGTACGGTGGCGGTGTCCCCCTTGTACGGTGGCGGTGTCCCCCTTGTACGGTGGCGGTGTCCCCCTTGTACGGTGGCGGCGGTGTCCCCCTTGTACGGTGGCGGCGGTGTCCCCCTTGTACGGTGGCGGCGGTGTCCCCCTTGTACGGTGGCGGCGGTGTCCCCCTTGTAGGGTGGCGGCGGTGTCCCCCCTGTAGGGTGGCGGCGGTGTCCCCCCTGTAGGGTGGCGGCGGTGTCCCCCCTGTAGGGTGGCGGCGGTGTCCCCCCTGTAGGGTGGCGGCGGTGTCCCCCCTGTAGGGTGGCGGCGGTGTCCCCCCTGTAGGGTGGCGGCGGTGTCCCCCTTGTACGGTGGCGGCGGTGTCCCCCTTGTACGGTGGCGGCGGTGTCCCCCTTGTACGGTGGCGGCGGTGTCCCCCTTGTACGGTGGCGGCGGTGTCCCCCCTGTAGGGTGGCGGCGGTGTCCCCCCTGTAGGGTGGCGGCGGTGTGCCCCCTGTAGGGTGGCGGCGGTGTGCCCCCTGTAGGGTGGCGGCGGTGTGCCCCTTGTACGGTGGTGGTGTCCCCCCTGTAGGGTGGCGGCGGTGTGCCCCTTGTACGGTGGTGGTGGCCCCCCTGTAGGGTGGTGGTGGTGGCCCCCCTGTAGGGTGGTGGTGGTGTCCCCCCTCTAGGGAGGCGTCTGGTGGGTATTGTAACCTTTCTGCATATCAGTTCTTGCTGTGGACTCGGGTGGATTGTATTGGGCAAAGTAATTCTGTTTCCTGTGTGGCCTCTCCACATCCGGCCTCCTCATTGGCTACTGAACCTCACCACGTCCAATGAAATTACGAGCTAGAAGTGGGGACGGGTCTTGTTGTTTTCAACGACGCCGAAAACGCGGAGTGGTTTTTCCACGATTGTGCAACAATCTCAGCGAATCACATCGCGTGAAGCTTGTCGCCCAAAAAGGAGCTGAAGTTTCTTTCGGGCGACCAGCTTCACGCGATGTGATTTGTCACGTGACAATCGCGGCAAAACCGCGCCGCATTTAGGGGCTGTTTGAAAATGACACCTGAACCTGCTTTTTTCAGTCACGGGCAGAATCTCGGCTGTTCTGCCGCGATCCCAAGCCGCCCAGGTGGGAATGGAACCGCCCTGATTCACACGCATGCGCTTCTGGATGCGTCTTCAAACTCACATGTTTGCATGACAGGTATGGAGATTATATGTTGATATTGAGGCGGTTCACACAGATTCCATCCACACGCGTTGCGTTTTGGGTGTCGTTACAAGAAAAAAAGGGTCCTGTGCAAGTTTGTAGCGGTGGTCCAGACTCGCAGGTGATCGAGTTTTTGCCTTCAAGTCTATGGGAGGCTTTTTTGTGCCTCGGAGGTCGATTGGAGGTGTCTTTTTCCTGGAGGTCGACGGGAGGCGGGTCTTTTGTGCCTCGGAGTCGACGGGAGGCGGGTCTTTTGTGCCTCGGAGTCGACGGGAGGCGGGTCTCTTGTGCCTGGAGGCCAGACTTCCATGCAAAAGAAAAAAATGCTTCCCATAACTTCCATGCAAACAGAAAAAAAATGCATACCATTGACTTCCATGCAAAAAAAACACGTCTCATGAACTTGCATGCAAAACAAAAAATGCGTCCCATTGATTTCCATGCACAAAATAAAATGCGCCCCATTTACTTCCATGCAAAAGAAAAAATGTGTCCCATTGACTTCCATGCACAAATGTGTCCCATTGACTTCCATGCACAAATGTGTCCCATTGACTTCCATGCACAAATGTGTCCCATTGACTTCCATGCACACAAAATTGTGTCCCATTGACTTCCATGCACACAAAATTGTGTCCCATTGACTTCCATGCACACAAAATTGTGTCCCATTGACTTCCATGCACACAAAATGCATCCCATTGATTTTTTATCTATATTTCATTTGATTTGCTGTCCAATATTTTCTCTAAAAGTTATTTTTACGTTACTGGATTGCATTTTTTTTAAATTCCTATTCATTCAAATTGATATTAATTAAAAAGTTGAATATCATACAATTTAAATCTATAAAAAATACGTTTTTCACAAACCGTTGCGGTGCCCCAGTAGAAAGCTGCGATGTGACATTTTTGGGTTTGTAACTCTTCTGGACGAATTTTCTTCAGGCCGCCTTCTGTGAGGATCGAACGTCGGGGAATGTTACGTTCGTCCTGCGAAAGGCGAAAGCTGACCTTTCCCACGGATTACAAACATCAGACATGATTTGTGACTTTTGTGCAAATGCTGAAACATTGTTGCAAAATGTATTTTGTTTGCTTGTTTTTAAATAGACCCCCGCCCCCCTCTCAGCACCCCCCTCAATCGCCCCCCATTTCCTGGTGTGTCCGTGTTTCCAGCAAGAAGCTTCCACATAAAGATTGTTGATTTGCAGAACTCGCGGCTTTTACGGCCAGGAAACCATAAACCCAGCTGGGATGGGCCTGCTCAGGGCGGCCTGTGTCCTCCTCTCTAGTGCATGGAGTTTGATCTCGGATTATACAAAGGGGGGGGGAGTTGTTCCAGTGTACCGTTGCCATGGCTGCCAGGCCGTGGTTTAGTTCCTTCTGTCTGTATAGAAGTACAATGAGAAGCAGAGTGTCGCCTGTTCCAGTGCCGGAACTTCCCTTCTGTGTGCGCCCACCTGCTTCTTCCTCCACCACAGCCAATCACAGAGGAGGTGCTGTCCTAACCACCTGTCTATCAAGGACTCCATTTTTGCCTGGTGGTGAGCAGGACCCGTTTTTTGCCCGGGGGTGAGCGGGGCGTGTTTTTTGCCCGGGGGTGAGCGGGACATGTTGTGTTTTTTTTTTTTTTTCTGCCTGGGGGTGAGAGGGGCGCCATTTTATTTATTTTTTTTTTTTCTTGCACGGAGGTCAGCGGGACACCATTTGGCCCATGGTCACAATCTATCCTCCCCAAACCGTGTCATCCCAAAGGTCTTCAGCAGGGCTGAGGTCAGGGCTGTGCAGGACACTTTTGTTCCTCCACACCAAGCTGGCCAAACCATATTATGGAGATGTTGGTTGAGAAGACCTTGGTCATTCTAGTTCATCCCAAAGGTGTTCAGTTGGGTTGAGGCCAAGTGGGGCCGCCACGTCTGCCCGGGGAGGCCAAGTGGGGCCGCCACGTCTGCCCGGGGAGGCCAAGTGGGGCCGCCACGTCTGCCCGGGGAGGCCAAGTGGGGCCGCCACGTCTGCCCGGGGAGGCCAAGTGGGGCCGCCACGTCTGCCCGGGGAGGCCAAGTGGGGCCGCCACGTCTGCCCGGGGAGGCCAAGTGGGGCCGCCACGTCTGCCCGGGGAGGCCAATGGGGGGGGGGGGCGTTTTTTTTCAGTGAAGTTGTGCAATTTCAAAGTCAGGGAAAATGTCGATTTCAGGTGCGATTTTCAAGACTTCTATGCAAGTTGCACCTGAAGTAGCGCACGTATTACTTTATAAATCTGTGTGGCTTCGACAAGTCAGAACCGCACCGATATGAACCGCTGTGATTGCAGACAATAGGGTGCGACTCGGCATGCAAGGCACACCCAGCGCCACCGAGGTCTTACAGGAGCTATTGAGACTTTAATTTGCATTAAACATCCAAGTTTCCGGATGGAACTTCCTTCCCTTCCCTTCCTTCCCTTCCTTCCTTCCCTTCCTTCCTTCCCTTCCTTCCTTCCCTTCCTTCCTTCCCTTCCTTCCTTCCCTTCCTTCCTTCCCTTCCTTCCTTCCCTTCCTTCCTTCCTTCCTTCCTTCCCTTCCTTCCTTCCCTTCCTCCCTTCCTTCCTTCCCTTCCTTCCCTTCCTTCCTTCCCTTCCTTCCTTCCTTCCCTTCCTTCCCTTCCTTCCTTCCCTTCCTTCCTTCCCTTCCTTCCTTCCCTTCCTTCCTTCCCTTCCTTCCTTCCCTTCCTTCCCTTCCTTCCTTCCTTCCCTTCCTTCCTTCCTTCCCTTCCTTCCTTCCCTTCCTTCCTTCCTTCCCTTCCTTCCTTCCCTTCCTTCCTTCCCTTCCTTCCTTCCCTTCCTTCTTCCCTTCCTTCCTTCCTTCCTTCCTTCCCTCCCTTCCTTCCTTCCCTTCCTTCCTTCCCTTCCTTCCTTCCCTTCCTTCCTTCCTTCCTTCCCTTCCTTCCCTTCCCTTCCCTTCCCTTCCTTCCCTTCCCTTCCTTCCCTTCCTTTCCTTCCTTTCCTTCCCTTCCTTTCCTTTCCTCCTCCTTTCCCTTCCTTCCTTTCCTTTCCCTTCCTTCCTTTCCTTTCCCTTCCTTCCTTTCCTTTCCCTTCCTTCCTTCCTTCCTTTCCTCCTTCCTTCCTTCCTTCCTTTCCTCCCTTCCTTCCTTTCCTCCCTTCCTTCCTTTCCTCCCTTCCTTCCTTTCCTCCCTTCCTTCCTTTCCTCCCTTCCTTCCTTTCCTCCCTTCCTTCCTTTCCTCCCTTCCTTCCTTTCCTCCCTTCCTTCCTTTCCCTTCCTTCCTTTCCTTTCCTCCCTTCCTTTCCTTTCCTTTCCCTTCCTTCCTTTCCTCCCTTCCCTTCCTTTCCTCCCTTCCCTTCCTTTCCTCCCTTCCCTTCCTTTCCTCCCTTCCCTTCCTTTCCTCCCTTCCCTTCCTTTCCTCCCTTCCCTTCCTTTCCTCCCTTCCCTTCCTTTCCTCCCTTCCCTTCCTTTCCTCCCTTCCCTTCCTTTCCTCCCTTCCCTTCCTTTCCTCCCTTCCCTTCCTTTCCTCCCTTCCTTCCTTTCCTTCCTTTCCTCCCTTCCTTTCCTTTCCTCCCTTCCTTTCCTTTCCTCCCTTCCTTTCCTCCCTTCCTCCCTTCCTTTCCTCCCTTCCTTTCCTCCCTTCCTCCCTTCCTTTCCTCCCTCCCTCCCTTCCTTTCCTCCCTTCCTCCCTTCCTTTCCTCCCTCCCTCCCTTCCTTTCCTCCCCTCCCTTCCTTTCCTCCCCTCCCTTCCTTTCCTCCCCTCCCTTCCTTCCTCTCGGTACTCACGGTCTTCTCTTGTCTCTGCAGAGCGCGGTGAACGTTCCCAGAGACTTCGAAGGATGCAGCGTTCTGCGGAAGTACTTTGGCCAGCTCCATTACCTCCAGAGCCGCATCCCGATGGGGCTGGAGCAGGAGGCAGCCGTCCCTATTACATGGTGAGAGGTGACTTCAACCAAATGTACCGCGCTCCTCTGGATCCCTTGCTTTAGGCGAGGTTCACACCTATGCAGGTTGCGTTTGAGCTTTTTCTGCATTTTTGATGCGCTTTTTGCATTTTTGGTATTTTTTTTTTTTTTTTTTTTTTGTTGCTAGGCAGATTTAAAACGCATCAAAAAGCGGAAAAAACACATGCTTTTCCATTGGAGTCTATAGAAACAAAAACGCGTTAAAGCCCCTGACCCTTTCCAAAAAATGCTTCGGGTGAAACCTCCACCCAGTATGGAAAACTACAGGAGGGGGCGGAGACAAGACCAGTCGCCATGCACAAGGAGAGAGCAGAGCTGCGGGAGGGGCCCAGCAACCTCCACCCAGTATGGAAAACTACAGGAGGGGGCGGAGACAAGACCAGTCGCCATGCACAAGGAGAGAGCAGAGCTGTGGGAGGGGCCCAGCAACCTCCACCCAGTATGGAAAACTACAGGAGGGGGCGGAGACAAGACCAGTCGCCCTGCACAAGGAGAGAGCAGAGCTGTGGGAGGGGCCCAGCAACCTCCACCCAGTACAGGCTGCCTGCAGAAATTTACAGAAGGGGGCAGAGCCTGCTCGGCCCCTTCCACAGCTCTGCTCTTTCTCCTTGTGCAGGGTGACTGGTCTTGTCTGCGCCCCCCCCCCCCCTCCTGAGATGGCCTATAGTGGGTGGAGCCTCCCGGGTCCCTCTCACAGCTCTGCTGTTTCTCCTTTTGCAGGGTGACTGGTATTGTCTGGCCCCTCCTGTAGATTTCTACAGACAGCCTATAGTGGGTGGAGCCTGCTTGGCCCCTCCCACAGCTCTGTTCCCTTTCCTTGAGCAGGGTGACTGGTCTTGTCTCCGCCCCCCCTCCTAAGTCAGCCTATAGTGGATGGAGCCTTCTAGGCCCCTCCCACAGCTCTGCTGTTTCTCCTTGTGAAGGGTGAGTGGTATTGTCTGCCCCCTCCTGTAGATTTCTGCAGACAGGCTGTAGTGGGTGGAGCCTGCTGGGCCCCTCCCACAGCTCTGCTCTTTCTCCTTGGGCAGGGTGACTGGTCTTGTCTCTGCCCTCCTCCTAATTTAAAAGAGGGGCCTTCTTTTTGAGTAGAAGCGGCCAGTAGACCCAGCACACAAAACAGGAGAGCTGGAGCTGCATGCTACAACCTCGCAGCTACCCCCCCCCCCCCCACTCAGTGCAGGGAGGGCGGGGTTAACTTTTTAGTCTCTGCTCGTGTAGTTTAATCACTGCACGGGTATAGAGAGGGATTTGAGCGGTCTGCTGACAAACGTCATGGTTGTACCTGGCAGGAATCTGAAGCAGTTTCCTGAGGGATTGTGTCACCATGCAGCAACCGGGTGACACCATCACAGGGGGAGCAGGATGCCGGCGCAGTGACCGCTGCCCCCGCCCCGGGGTAGTAGTAAAATGAGTATCCCCTGAAGCCAACTGTGCATGTGCGGTTTCAGGCCGAAGAAGCCGATCGCCGGCTCTGTGGTAAAGTCGGTGATCGGCTTCTTTGGCCCTAAAGCCGGCACATGCGCAGTTGGCTTCACGGGATACATATTTTCAAGGGATACTCGTTTTACCGGCACCGTTCCTTCCTCTCTGGAGGGGTCACACCACGTGTTACCGCACCGGGTGACACCAACCCTAGGGACGCCGCTGCTAAAAGAAGAAAGGTATGGTTGTATGTGCAGTATACTTTCATATTTTAATAAATACCGACATGCATTCAGGGGGGTTCACCTGCCCCGGAGTCCAGATCTACAAATGTAAAGTCCACAACACAGAAAAGGAGAATTCTGTTGTGTCTGTAACGCTTCTGTGTCTCCAGCATCCCCCACCCCATGACTGTCATCTTCTCCCCTCAGGACAGAAATCTTCTCTGGAAAGTCGGTGACTCACGCCGACATCAAGTATGAGCAGGCCTGCGTCCTCTACAACCTGGGTGAGTGCCGGTCTATGAAGGGGCGTTGCAGAAAAATCCCGACAGTCAGATCTTCCTATCGCCATCTCACATTTATAGCAGTCAGTGGTGTAGTAATCTTCCAGACGCTGCATAGAGGTCCATTATATGGGCACCTGACCATCGACATTATGGCCCATGGTCCTAATATATCCTTCCCAAAAACCGTGTCACCCCAAAGGTATTCAGTAGGGTTGAGGTCAGGGCTCTGTGCAGGACACTCTTGTTCTTCCACACCAAGCTGGTCAAACCATGTCGTTATGGAAATGTTGTTTGAGAAGACCTTGTTCATTCTAGTTCATCTCAAAGGTGTTCAGCAGGGCTGAGATCAGGGCTATGTGCAGGACACTCTCGTTCCTCCACAACAAGCTGGTCAAACCATGTCTTTGGAGATGTTGGTTGAGAAGACCTTGTTCATTCTAGTTCATCTCAAAGGTGTTCAGCAGGGCTGAGATCAGGGCTATGTGCAGGACACTCTCGTTCCTCCACAACAAGCTGGTCAAACCATGTCTTTGGAGATGTTGGTTGAGAAGACCATTGGTCATTCTAGTTCATCCCAAAGTTGTCAAGTAGGGTTGAGATCAGGGCTATGTGCAGGACACTCTTTTTCCTCCACACAAAGCTGGTCAAACCATGTCTTTTGTGGAGATGGTGGTTGAGAAGATCTTGTTCATTCTAGTTCATCCCAAAGGTATTCAGATCAGGGCTTTGTGCAGGACACTCAAGTTCTTCCACACCAAGCTGCTCAAACCATGTCTTCATGAGATGTTGGTTGAGAAGACCTTGGTCATTCTAGTTCTTCCCAAAGGTGTTCAGTGGGGTTGAGGTCAGGACTCTGTGCAGGACACTCTGGTTCCCCCACACCAAGCTGGTCAAACCATGTCTTTATGCAGCTGGCTTTTGTACACAGGGGCACATACCCCTAAGTCACTGGAGTTTAGAGTATTATACCAGGATGATGCCTGCAGCCTCAGGCATCATCCTAGTACCACTTTTTAGAGCCGACGGTTGGCTCTCTTGTAATATCAATCAGAGCAGCTAACTAGCCACCCAATTTGCTATTACAAGCAGCGAGAGGGGATGTCTTCTACCCTCCCCATTTTCTACTGTCCCCAATCCATCTACTGATAGGACAGAGCTCTAGGAGTCACTCTGCACATGCTCCATTAAGTGTGTATTGCTATAGAGATTTTATTTTCTTTGGGAGGGTGCATGTGATCAGCACAGGGCCAATCAGAACTGTCCAGACTGAGTGTCGGGGGTTATGCAGCCTCATAGGACAGTCAGAGCAGAATGAAAACTGATTCTAAAAGATTAACCAGTGCTCAGCCGGACACTGATAGAGGTAACAAGACTGCTATACACTGCTAAACAGAAAAGGTATTTAGCAGTTTATATTTACTAAAATAATTGCATTTTCATGTTCTGTGTACGGGGGGGGGGGGGGGGGGCAGATATAGTGAATGCAGGGTCCTGGGTTTAGTAACACTTTGAAGGCAGAGGAGAGATTTGGCGGATCCTTTCATAAAGAGTACCTGTCACATGCCTATTGCTGTCACAGGGGATGTTTTACATTTCCTTCTGACAGCAATAAAAGTGATTTAAAAACAAAAAAAAAATTCAAGTGACGGGAAAAAAAAATAAAAAGGGCCCCTCCCTCACTCGTGACGATCCCGCATGCAAACCGTGATCGTCCCACACATGTATGTATCACCTCAAGCTTCAGATCACGGGCAGTAATTCTAGCACTAGACCTCCTCTAAATCTAAAGTGGTCTCCTGTAAAGGCTTTTGAAGTATAACTAAAGGCAACTTCCTTCTTTTTTTTTTTTTTGGACAGAGTGGAGAGGAATTAGCCCCCCCCCCCCCCCCGTCAGCTGTTATTTCAGTCTGCACCCCCGTTAGGGGGATTCTCCCTCTCTATTTGTCCGGTTTACCGTTGTCACCGAAATTAATTGCGTTTGAAAAAACGCCACGCAAATACCACGTGACAATAAAAATTGCCAAACCCACCAATTTATTCTCTAGGGCCTCTACTTTAAAAAAAAAAAAAAAAAAGATATAGAATGTTTGGGGGTTCTAAGAAATGTTATAGCAAAAAAAAAATGAATTGTTATATGTAAGCAACAAAAGAATTGTCAGAAAAGGGCGGGTCTTCCAGCGGGTAGAGCAGTGGTTGATTTGCAGGTACCGGCACTGAATATTCTATTGGAGAACAGCAAATGATTGCGTGCCCACATGGGATATTTGGAAGCCAACATTTTCCCATATGGTCTTGTATTTTTAAAAAATTATTCACGCCAATCACCATATCCCGTTGAGGCATGGACTCCACTAGACCACTGAAGGTAGGCTGTGGTATCTGGCACTGAGCCGTCAGCAGATCCTTTAGGTGCTGTAAGTTGCGAGGTCGACTCCACTAGACCACCGAATGTAGGTTGTGGTATCTGGCACCGAGCCATCACTAGTAGATCCTTTAGGTCCTGTAAGTTGCGAGGTGGATTCCACTAGACCACTGAAGGTAGGCTGTGGTATCTGGCACCTAGCTGTTAGTAGCAGATCCTTTAGGTGCTGTAAGTCGGGATATGGACTCCACTAGACCACTGAAGGTAGGCTGTGGTATCTGGCACCGAGCCGTCACTAGCAGATCCTTTAGGTGCTGTAAGTTGCGATGTGGACTCCACTAGACCACCGAAGGTAGGCTGTGGTATCTGGCACCGAGCCGTCAGTAGCAGATCCTTTAGGTCCTGTAAGTTGCGATGTGGACTCCACTAGACCACCGAAGGTAGGTTGTGGTATCTGGCACCGAGCCGTCAGTAGCAGATCCTTTAGGTCCTGTAAGTTGCGAGGTGGATTCCACTAGACCACTGAAGGTAGGCTGTGGTATCTGGCACTGAGCCGTCAGCAGATCCTTTAGGTGCTGTAAGTTGCGAGGTCGACTCCACTAGACCACCGAATGTAGGTTGTGGTATCTGGCACCGAGCCATCACTAGTAGATCCTTTAGGTCCTGTAAGTTGCGAGGTGGATTCCACTAGACCACTGAAGGTAGGCTGTGGTATCTGGCACCTAGCTGTTAGTAGCAGATCCTTTAGGTGCTGTAAGTTGCGAGGTCGACTCCACTAGACCACCGAATGTAGGTTGTGGTATCTGGCACCGAGCCGTCAGTAGCAGATCCTTTAGGTCCTGTAAGTTGGGATATGGACTCCACTAGACCACCGAAGGTAGGCTGTGGTATCTGGCACCGAGCCGTCAGTAGCAGATCCTTTAGGTCCTGTAAGTTGTGAGGTGGGACCTTCATGAAGAGTCAACCGCATGAATAAATCAAGGCGTTGGGAACCCCCTGAAGGAACGATTTCCCCAAGGTCTCAAGTAACGCAAGACGGGAAATATTCTATGGATTACCTTTACATACACAGCAATACCAGATACCCCAAACTGTTCATATGTACTGTACCTGTAGTTACTGTTGTGCCTTTTTTTTTTCCCCCCCTGTAGGGGCGTTACACTCCATGCTTGGCGCAATGGACAAGAGAGTCTCAGAGGAGGTAAGTTCCTACTCCTCTCGTACTGACAGGTAATGTCTACACCCTCTGGATTAGAATGATATACGGTATGGTACTCCCATGTATGTAGATTTTTGTGCTGGCACTAAAATTGGACCTTTTAGGATACTGAGTATAGTTCTTCCCCCTGGGAGCCTGCGCACTATGACCCGATGGGGTTGCCTCCTCTATAAAACCACGAGCAACTCCTCCATGCCCCAGCTTTTAATCTCTAGCCTACCTGACGCTTTCACCCCCTTCCTGCCCAGGCCAATTTCCAGCTTGCAGCGCTGTCGCACTTTGAATGACAATTGCGCAGTCATGCAACACTGTACCCAGATGACATTTTTATCATTTTTTTGAGACCGATAGAGCTTTCCTTTGGTGGTATTTAATCACCTCCTGGGATTTTTTTTTTTTTTTTTTGCTAAACAAACCAAAAACAACTGAAAATTTTGAAAAAAAACGTTTTTTTTTTCTTTTAGTTTTTTGTTTTAATTTTGTAAATAAGTGATTTTTTTTCTCCTTAACTGATGTGCGCTAATGAGGCTGCAGTGATGGGCACTGATGAGGAGGCACTGGTAGATGGCACTGATGGGCATTGACAGGCATCACTGATGGGCACTGAAAGGCAGCACTCATATATGACACTAATAGGCAGCACTGTTGGGCGGCACTGACTGGCACTGTTGGGCGGCACTGACTGGCACTGTTGGGCGGCACTGACTGGCACTGTTGGGCGGCACTGACTGGCACTGTTGGGCGGCACTGACTGGCACTGTTGGGCGGCACTGACTGGCACTGTTGGGCGGCACTGACTGGCACTGTTGGGCGGCACTGACTGGCAGCAGTGATAGGTGGCACTGACTGGCACTGATAGGTGACACTGAAAGGCAGCTCAAATGGGCACTGATATGTGGCATTGATGAGCACTGGCAGGTGGCACTGCTGGGGCTACACTGATCATCAGGGCACACCAATCATCAGTGCCCTGATGATCAGTGTACATGTCCCCTCTGAGGAATGCCGACTACCGGCTCTCCTCTCCTGTCAGTGTGACAGCTCGAGAGGAGAGAAATGCCGATAACCGGCATTTCCCTATTTACATGTGATCAGCTGTGATTGGACACAGCTGATCACATGACCGAGCCGACCTCTTCGGCTCTTTCCGTGGATCGGTGATCCGCTGTGTCCGAGGGACACAGCGCACCACAGATCGCCGCGCTGCGCGCTCCCAGAGCAGCGCACGCGCTGTAGGAGTGGGAGGACGCCAGAACGAGAGAACCGCCTTGCGCCCCGTCGTTTCCTTATATGGCGGGCGGGAGGCGGTTAAGGAAGGGCTCCTCTCCCATAGGTGGGGAAACAAGTCTTTGGATCTTCTCTGAAGGAGGTTATCGAGGAGAAATGGAGGTGACCTTCAGAGTTCTCCTGAGGTTTGCACCCCCCCCCCCGGGTCATCACACTCATTTTAGGACCAGTAGATATGAAGCTGGACACAAGGAAGGACCCTCTAACATAAATCACCGACTTGGGAAGGTGGGAGCTGAATAATTGTTACGGGCTTAATGGGAGTATGCATCCGCTGTGCTGGTGTCCCCGTGTTCTCAGCGAGTCACCGTGGCCTTTCTCTTTCAGGGGATGAAGATTTCCTGCACTCACTTCCAGTGCGCCGCCGGAGCCTTCTCCTACCTGAGAGACCACTTCTCCCATTCCTACAGCGTGGACATGAGCCATCAGATCCTCAATCTCAATATTAACCTCATGCTGGTAAGAGGAACCTTCTGTGTGCGAATCTTCCCGGAGTGCCTCCTAATTGACAGAGTACAGGAGAGCTGGAGCTGCATGCCCCCCGATCTCGCTGTCCCCACCTCCCACTGTAGGGGGAGGAGTAGGGTGATAAAGTGGGTGTAAACCCTTCCATATACCCAGTGAGGTGACCGGCTTCAGTTGATATACAGAAATGAAACACATCCTACTAAAGTTGTACCTGTTTATCTGTAGCCTTCTCTTCTCTACATCTGTTCAAAGTGCTCAATTTTATACAGCTTGTCTGAGGGTTCAGAAAAAAGGGAACAGAGAGCTGAAATGACACACTGCAGAGCTCAGTGAGGAGAGCTGTGAGAGCTGATTGGATGGAAGGGACACACCCCTCCTCCAGGAACAGAGCTGAGGCTGTCAATCTGCTGGACGTCCCTCCCCGTCACCATTTTTCTCTTGGTGTCAGGAAAACTTATCAGAAGTGACTCGTGAAGGAGGCAGCAGACAGAAATGACGCTTCGTGCTCTGGACTGAGACAAGTACACACTATAGAGCGGATGTGTTTTGTTCCTATTTCACGTCTGAGGTTTACAACCACTTTAACTCGTGTAGTACAATTGCTGCACGTGCATAAAGAGGGATCTGAGCGCTCTGCTGACAGCTCACATCCTGCCTGGCAAAGTCAGACCTGGTGGGAATCTTGGCAGTTTTTCTGTATGGAAAGCTGCCGAATTCCCCCCCGTTATTTCGGTGCAGAATTGCAACCGTTTTACATTTCACTCTGAAACAGAAACTGAAACAGGTCGATCTTCTCTGTTAGGTGCCTTCCAGACGGGGCCCCCGGAGATCACTTGCTCAGCAGGTTACCTGTCCGCTGGTCCCCGCCGAGCAGGCGGATGGCTGGTCCTTGTCTGCCCGCTCTCCACTGGAGGATTGATGTAAACAGAACGCCGGTGACATCCGACTGCCATCCGATCCGCTAGACCAGGAGTCGCCAAACTGCCGCCCTCCTGGTGTTGAGGAACTGCAAGTCCCATGAGGCCTTGCAAGACTCTGACAGCCACAGGAAATACTCCCAGAGGCATGATGGGACTTGTAGTTCTTCAACCGCTGGAAGGCCATTGTTTGGAGAACGGATCCCCATCCGTCCTGGTTTTTTTTTTTTTTTTTTTTTTTTTTTTTTTTTTAGCAGATCGAATTGGATGTAGATGGCAGTGTAAACGGACACACCCGCTGCTCAACAGAGGACAGCGGAGGGTTCAGTCGGCTCTGCCCATCAGAGGCAATTCGGCAGCTTTACATGTAAAAAAAAAAAAAAAAACTGCCAAGATTCCCACCAGGTCTGACGTCACATCCCTCTCTCTGCCCGTGCAGCGATCACACTACATGAGCAGAGACTGCAGAGTTAGTGGTTGTAAACCTCAGACGTGAAAGGGGCCTTAATGCGACGCACGTCACTCCCGACCTTTATAATGGCGCAGAATAGTCCCCCCACGTGTATCTGCTCCTTATGTCTGCACTGTGTTCTCCCCGCAGGGTCAGGCTCAGGAGTGCCTGCTGGAGAAGTCCATGCTGGATAACCGGAAGAGTTTCCTGGTGGCGAGGATCAGCGCACAGGTGGGTTCAGGTACACCGCGTCCATTGACAGACTTGTGAGCTCAGACAGTACAGTCTGATGCATAGGATCCTCCGAGATGTTCGAGTCTTTTTTTTGTTTGTTTTTCTGTTTTTTTGTGGGTTCTTTTTTATTTTTTTGTTCTGGTTTTTTTTTTTGTTCTGGTTTTTTATTTATTTTTTTTGTTCTGGTTTTTTTTTTTGTTCTGGTTTTTTATTTATTTTTTTTGTTCTGGTTTTTTTTTTTGTTCTGGTTTTTTATTTATTTTTTTTGTTCTGGTTTTTTTTTTTGTTCTGGTTTTTTATTTATTTTTTTTGTTCTGGTTTTTTTTTTTGTTCTGGTTTTTTATTTTTATTTTTTGTTTTGTTTTTTGTTCTGGTTTTTTATTTTTTTGTTCTGGTTTTTTATTTTTTTGTTCTGGTTTTTTATTTTTTTGTTCTGGTTTTTTATTTTTATTTTTTTTTGTTTTATGGTTTTTTATTTTTTTTGTTCTGGTTTTTTATTTTTTTGTTCTGGTTTTTTATTTTTTTATTTTTTTTTGTTTTATGGTTTATTTTTTTTGTTCTGGTTTTTGTTCTGGTTTTTTTGTTGTATTGTTTTGTTCTGGTTTTTTATTTTTTTTTTTTTTTCTGCGTTTTTTTGTGTTTTTTTTGGGTAGTTTTTTTCAGTTTTTTTGGAGGGTTTTGTTTTTTGTATTTGTTTTTTGTGGGGGGGGGGGTTCTGGTTTTTTTTTTCTTTGTTTTTTTTTGTGGGTTCTGTTGTCTTTTTTTTTTTTTTTTTTTTTTTTTTTTTTTTTCCAGAAATGTAAGCTAATTCACAGATCATTCAGAGCTATAGGTAAAATTCCCACTCGCCACCCCCCACCTGGCAAACGTGGACAAGACGGCCAAATTACCGAGTGGGAAGCCGTCTCGCCAACCACAGCGCTGGTCTACACCCACTTTTAGATTCAGAATATTTTGTATCCTAACCATTTCCCTTTGGGATTAACCACTTGCCCTCTGGAATATTTACCCCAGGCCATTTTTTTTTTTTGCTATCCGACACTGCCCTGATTTAACTGACAATTGCGCGGTCATGCAACACTGTACCAAAAATGAAAATTTATAACATTTTTTCACACAAATAGAGCTTTCTTTTGGTGGTATTTGATCATCGGTGAGTTTTTTTAATTTTTTATTTTTTTTTATAAATTAAAAAAAAATGAAAAACCTTTTTGACATTTTGCTATAAAACATCCATAAAAAAATTTTCATAAATTTAGGCCAAAATGTATTCTTTGGTTACCTTCGCTGCGATCGCCTTGGCAATCGAAAGCAGAAGGTGGCCCTATATAAATCCTGTATAATAATAATAATAATCAGACGACTGAAGAGCGGGATCTGGGAAAGGCTGGAGGGAAGTATTGTAGATCTTGGTTCCTCTTTAGCCACTAGCCGAATGACGGCTTCACTGTGGCCCGCCAGTTCTGGGAGGGCGTCATAGGAGGTCCTCCTAGAACGCGTCCTGTGCGCCCCCGGCGATCTCCGCGATGTGGCAAAAGGCCAATCACAGCGGCCTTTTACCACGTGATCAGCCGTGTCCAATGACATGCAGATCACCCGGAAATGCGGTTGCCGGTTATTGGCTGCACTTTCCTCACCCTGTCAGAGTTTGAGGAAAGTACTGACGAGAATCGGCAGTTGTCGGGGGGGATCGGCAGTGATCATCAGGGCACTGATGATTGATGCCCAGCAGTGCCGCCCACAAGTGCCCAGCAGTGCCCCCCACAAATGCCCCCCATCAGTACTGCCCAGCAGTGCCACCTATCAGTGCAGCCTCATCAACGCACATCAGTGGAGAAAAATTACCTGTTTGCAAAATTTTATAATAGATGGCCACCCACCTGTGCCCATCAGTGCCTAGTAGTGCCACCCACCTGTGCCCATCAGTGCCTAGTAGTGCCACCCACCTGTGCCCATCAGTGCCTAGTAGTGCCACCCACCTGTGCCCATCAGTGCCTAGTAGTGCCACCCACCTGTGCCCATCAGTGCCTAGCAGTGCCACCCATCAGTGCCTAGCAGTGCCACCCACCTGTGCCCATCAGTGCCTAGTAGTGCCACCCACCTGTGCCTAGTAGTGCCACCCACCTGTGCCTAGTAGTGCCACCCACCTGTGCCTAGTAGTGTCGCCTATCAGTGCCTAGTAGTGCCAACCACCTTTGCCCATCAGTGCCTAGTAGTGCCAACCACCTTTGCCCATCAGTGCCTAGTAGTGCCAACCACCTGTGCCTAGTAGTGCCAACTACCTGTGCCCATCAGTGCCTAGTAGTGTCGCCCATCAGTGCCAACCACCTGTGCCTAGTAGTGTCGCCCATCAGTGCCAACCACCTGTGCCTAGTAGTGTCGCCCATCAGTGCCAACCACCTGTGCCTAGTAGTGTCGCCCATCAGTGCCAACCACCTGTGCCTAGTAGTGTCGCCCATCAGTGCCAACCACCTGTGCCTAGTAGTGTCGCCCATCAGTGCCTAGTAGTGCCAACCACCTGTGCCCATCAGTGCCTAGTAGTGTCGCCCATCAGTGCCTAGTAGTGCCAATCACCTGTGCCTAGTAGTGTCGCCTATCAGTGCCTAGTAGTGCCAACCACCTTTGCCCATCAGTGCCTAGTAGTGTCGCCCATCAGTGCCTAGTAGTGCCACCCACCTGTGCCCATTAGTGCCTAGTAGTGCCAACCACCTGTGCCTAGTAGTGCCAACCACCTGTGCCCATCAGTGCCTAGCAGTGTCGCCTAGTAGTGCCACCACCTGTGCCCAGTCAGTGCCTAGCAGTGCCTAGTAGTGCCACCACCTGTGCCCAGTCAGTGCCACCCAGCAGTGCCGCCCATCAGTGCTGCCTATCAGTGCAGCCTCATCAACGCACATCAGTGAAGGAGAAAAATTACCTGTTTGCAAAATTTTATAATAGAAACAAAGAAAAACTTTTTTTTTTTCTAAATTTTTGCTTTTTTTTGTTTATAGTTCAAAAAATAAACCCCCCAGCGGCGAGTAAATACCACCAAAAGAAAGCTCTATTTATGTGAAAAAAAATAACAATGTCATATGGGTACAATGTTGCATGACCGCGCAATTGTCATTCAAAGTGCGACAACTCTGAAAGCTGAAAATTGGCCCTGGGCAGGGAGGGGGTCACAGTGCCCGGTAGGCGAGGGGTTAATGGGCCTCTCACTTGGTCTGTCGGGGGTGATTCGTCTATTCTCTTGCCATTGTGTTGCCTGTCATAGTTGTCGCTCTGACCTTGGAAGTTCATTGGATGTGAACGGGTTAGACAGGCCCCCCTCCCTGACATTCACAGTGTTTGTCTCCGGACAGGTCGTGGACTACTACAAGGAGGCCTGCCGGGCTCTGGAGAACTCCGAAACGGCCTCTCTGCTGGGGAAGATCCAGAAGGACTGGAAGAAGTTGGTGCAGATGAAGATTTATTATTTTGCTTCCATCGCTCACGTGAGTGAAATCTCTGCAGCTTCATCAGGATGAGTCTGTAAGAACAGGTTCACACGCATGCGGTGCAGGAAACTCGGCGGTCCCTTTGCGTTTCCTGCACCACATCACACTGTTTTCAATATGACCGCCAGTTTCTGCCCATTTCCCAACTGGGACTTCAATAGGACCGCCAGTTTCTGCCCATTTCCCAACTGGGACTTCAATAGGACCGCCAGTTTCTGTCCATTTCCCAACTGGGACTTCAATAGGACCGCCAGTTTCTGTCCATTTCCCAACTGGGACTTCAATAGGACCGCCAGTTTCTGTCCATTTCCCAACTGGGACTTCAATAGGACCGCCAGTTTCTGCCCATTTCCCAACTGGGACTTCAATAGGACCGCCAGTTTCTGTCCATTTCCCAACTGGGACTTCAATAGGACCGCCAGTTTCTGTCCATTTCCCAACTGGGACTTCAATAGGACCGCCAGTTTCTGTCCATTTCCCAACTGGGACTTCAATACGACCGCCAGTTTTTGCACATTTCCCAACTGGGACTTCAATACGACCGCCAGTTTCCGCACATTTCCCAACTGGGACTTCAATACGACCGCCAGTTTCTGCACATTTCCCAACTGGGACTTCAATACGACCGCCAGTTTCTGCACATTTCCCAACTGGGACTTCAATACGACCGCCAGTTTCTGCACATTTCCCAACTGGGACTTCAATACGACCGCCTGTTTCTTGCCATTTCCCAACTAGGACTTCAATACGACCGCCAGTTTCTGCCCATTTTACAACTCTGACTTCAATACGACCGCCAGTTTCCGCACATTTCCCAACTGGGACTTCAATACGACCGCCAGTTTCCGCACATTTCCCAACTGGGACATCAATACGACCGCCAGTTTTTGCACATTTCCCAACTGGGACTTCAATACGACCGCCAGTTTCTGCACATTTCCCAACGGGGACTTCAATACGACCGCCAGTTTTTGCACATTTCCCAACTGGGACTTCAATACGACCGCCAGTTTCTGCACATTTCCCAACTGGGACTTCAATACGACCGCCAGTTTCCGCACATTTCCCAACTGGGACATCAATACGACCGCCAGTTTTTGCACATTTCCCAACTGGGACATCAATACGACCGCCAGTTTCTGCACATTTCCCAACTGGGACTTCAATACGACCGCCAGTTTCTGCACATTTCCCAACTGGGACTTCAATACGACCGCCAGTTTCTGCACATTTCCCAACTGGGACTTCAATACGACCGCCTGTTTCTTGCCATTTCCCAACTAGGACTTCAATACGACCGCCAGTTTCTGCCCATTTCTCAACGCGGACATCAATACGACCGCCATTTCTGCCCAAGTTGGAAAATGGGCAGAAACTGGCGGTCGTATTGATGTCCGCGTTGGGAAATGGGCAGAAACTGGCAGTCGTATTGAAGTCCAAGTTGGGAAATGTGCAGAATCTGGTGGTCGTATTGATGTCAGAGTTGGACATCAATACGACCGCCAGTTTCCACACATTTCTTAAAGCGGACTTCAATGCGACCGCCAGTTTCTACACATTTCCCAACTGGGACATCAATACGACCGCCAGTTTCCGCACATTTCCCAACTGGGACATCAATACGACCGCCAGTTTCCGCACATTTCCCAACTGGGACTTCAATACGACCGCCAGTTTCTGCCCGAGTTGGGAAATGTGCGGAAACTGGCGGTCGTATTGATGTCCGCTTTGGGAAATGTATGGAAACTGGCATTTGATGTCAGAGTTGGACTTCAATACGACAGCCAGTTTCCGTACATTTCCCAACGCGCAGATCAATACGACCGCCAGTTTCCGTACATTTCCCAACGCGCAGATCAATACAACCGCCAGTTTCCGTACATTTCCCAACGCGCAGATCAATACGACCGCCAGTTTCTGCACATTTCCCAACTGGGACTTCAATACGACCGCCAGTTTCTGCACATTTCCCAACTGGGACTTCAATACGACCGCCAGTTTCTGCACATTTCCCAACTGGGACTTCAATACGACCGCCTGTTTCTTGCCATTTCCCAACTGGGACTTCAGTACGACCGCCAGTTTCTGCCCATTTTACAACTCGGACTTCAATACGACTGCCAGTTTCTGGCCATTTCTCAACGCGGACATCAATACGACCGCCATTTCTGCCCAAGTTGGAAAATGGGCAGAAACTGGCGGTCGTATTGATGTCCGCGTTGGGAAATGGGCAGAAACTGGCAGTCGTATTGAAGTCCAAGTTGGGAAATGTGCAGAATCTGATGGTCGTATTGATGTCCCAGTTGGGAAATGTGCGGAAACTGGCGGTCGTATTGATGTCCGCTTTGGGAAATGTATGGAAACTGGCATTTGATGTCAGAGTTGGACTTCAATACGACAGCCAGTTTCCGTACATTTCCCAACGCGCAGATCAATACGACCGCCAGTTTCCGTACATTTCCCAACGCGCAGATCAATACGACCGCCAGTTTCTGTACATTTCCCAACTCGGACTTCAATACGACCGCCAGTTTCTACACATATATATAATTTGGGGTTTTTTTCGCATTAAAATACTTTAAAGTTTTTATTTTTTTCTCAAAAAAAATTTGTTTGAATAATTGCTGTGCAAATACCATGTGACATAAAAGAATTGCATTGACCACAATTTTGTTCTCTAGGGTCTCTGCTTAAAAAAAAAAAAAAAAAGTTTGGGGGTTCTGAATTAATTTTCTAACAAATTTTTTTTACGTGTAAATGCCAGAATTGGCCCGGTATGGAAGTGGTGCAGGTGAATCTGAAGCCAAATACTCCCCTTTTTTTTTTTTTTTTTTTTCTCCCCCTGATTTTTGGATAAAAGGGTAGAAGCCCTCTGGTGCCCCTCCCAGCAAACCAGCTTACGGCTGTTGGTGGGAGGAGAAGAAGATAGGAAAGCGGTAAAGGTGGTCAAAATTGTTGTTTATAGTCATCTGCGGTTTTGTATTCAGCCCGGGAAAACCAAGTACAGGCGTACCTCGGATTACGAATTTAATGCGTTCTCCGGGATGTTTCATATTGCGAAAAATGTTTGTGAATCGAAACGCAGTTTCGCATAGGAATGCATTGAAAACCAATTATTCCGTTCTGGAGGTCAGAAAAAAGTGGAAAAAAAAATGTCATTGTCACTATGTCAGTGCCGGTTTTTCGGCTTTTTTTTTTTTTTCTTCACTATAGTTTAGAGAATCAGCGGTCACTTTCCCCCCAGCTTAAAAAACAATGTTTCCTTTTCGTTTCTTAAAAGAAACAGTTTCCTATAGCTCCGGGGAAAGTGACAGCTCATTCTGTGAGCTATAATGACAAAAAAAAAGCCGGAAATTGCATTTAAAAATCGGCACCGACATACACTTTGTACTGTGAAAAAAAAATTTGTAAACCGAGGCGTTATTTTCAATGGCTTTTCATTCGTAAACCGAAACGCGGTTTCCCATAGGAATGCATTGAAAACCAATTAATCCGTTCCGGAGATCAGAAAAAAGATAGGTCACTATAGGTCAATGCCAGTTTTTTGCCTTTTTTTTTTTTTTTTTTTTTTTTTTTTTTCTGCATTATAGCTCAGAGAATCAGCTGTTAAAGCCGTTAAAAGAAACAATATTTCCTTTTAGTTTCTTAAGGGACAAAGTTTCCTTTTATCTCCCAGGAAAGTGACAGCTCATTCTGTGAGCTATAGTGACAAAAAAAAAAAAGCCGGCCATTGCATTTAAAATCGACACCGACATACACTTCGTATTGCAAAAAAATTTGTAAACTGTGGCGTGATTTTCAATGGATTTTCATTCGTAAACTGGAACGCGGTTTCCCATAGGAATGCATTGCAAACCAATTAATCCATTCCGGTTAAAAAAGTCACGGTCACTATATGTCAGTGTCGGTTTTTCGGTTTTTTTTTTTTTTTTTTTTTCCGTCACTATAGCTCAGAGAATCAGCTGTCACTTTCTCCTGAGCTAAAAGAAAATGGAGTTAAAAGAAACAATTTTTCCTTTTAGTTTCATAAAGGGAATAAAATTTCCTTTAGCTCCAGGGAAAGTGACAGCTCATTCTGTGAGCTATAGTGACGGAAAAAAAAAATCGGCAATTGCATTTAAAAATCGGCACCTACACACACTTCGTATTGCGAAAAAATTCGTAAACCGAGGTGTGATTTTTCAGTGGATTTTCATTCGTAAACCAAAAATGACGTTAACTGAGGCGTTCGTAAACCGAGGCACACCTGTTTTCCAAAATTTTGTGTTGGTGTCTTGGAGGAAGCTGGTCACGTTTTCCAGAAGCATGGATATTTATTTTTTCGAGACCAGTGCTTTAACATGGGTGACCTAGGTTGTTTCCAGATTTGAGTCGGGAGGGGGGTAGCCATGCCTGGTCCCATCTGCTATGGGGAACATGTCTGGGAGTATGACTACAGAGATCGGATCCACAGCCGCGTAGGAGGACCTACTAAATGTTTTTTATGGATTTACTACTTTGCCCTAGACCAGGGGTGGGCAACTGTGGCCCTCCAGCTGTTGGTGAACTACAAGTCCCATCATGCCTCTGCTTTTTAGGAGTCAAGCTTTTAACTGTCAGTTTTGCAATGCCTCATGGGACTTGTAGTTCTACAACAGCTGGAGGGCCACAGTTGCCCACCCCTGCCCTAGACTGATCTACAATTCTGGTTGAATGTTTTTGAAGAACCTCTTCAGAATGACATTGAATGAGGAATCCTCAGGGAACCTTTTGCCCCAGACTGATCTACGATTCTGGTTGAATGTTCTTGAAGAACCTCTTCAGAATGACATTGAGGAATCCTCGGGGAACCTTTTGCCCCAGACTGATCTACGATTCTGGTTGAATGTTCTTGAAGAACCTCTTCAGAATGACATTGAATGAGGAATCCTCAGGGAACCTTTTGCCCCAGACTGATCTACGATTCTGGTTGAATGTTCTTGAAGAACCTCTTCAGAAAGACATTGAATGAGGAATCCTCAGGGAACCTTTTGCCCCAGACTGATCTACGATTCTGGTTGAATGTTCTTGAAGAACCTCTTCAGAATGACATTGAATGAGGAATCCTCAGGGAACCTTTTGCCCCAGACTGATCTACAATTCTGGTTGAATGTTCTTGAAGAAGCTCTTCAGGATGACATTGAATGAATACGAATACTGAATACGGCGGCCAGACTCATCCACCTTACCAACCGTTCAGTTTCCGCTACCCCCTTCTGCCAATTCCTCCATTGGCTTCCGATTGCCCAACGGATCAAATTCAAAATCCTAACACTGACGTACAAAGCTGTCCACCATACTGCCCCGAACTAAATCACCGACCTAATATCCAAGTACCACCCAACACGCACACTCCGCTCCTCACAAGACCTCCTTCTCTCTAGTTCCCTGGTCTCCTCCTCCTATGCCCGCCTCCAGGACTTCTCCAGGGCGTCACCCATCCTCTGGAACTCCCTACCCCAATCCATCAGACTATCACCTACTCTCCTCTCCTTTAGGCGCACCCTGAAAACCCACCTCTTCAGGGAAGCCTACCCCACCCCCTGCTAATTGCCGACCTCCTCTACTCACCCTACCACCCCATCCCCCACAGCTATCTCCTCCTGTGCCACCATCCCCTCCCTCCTAGATTGTAAGCTCCAAGGAGCAGGGCCCTCAAACCCCTCGTATATTGTATTGTATTGTTCTGTCACATGTTCTGTCTCCCATTGTAATGTACAGCGCTGAGCGAACTGTTGGTGCTTTATAAATACTGTATTATAATAATAATAATAATAATAATGAGGAATCCTCAGGGAACCTTTTTAGATCTTTATGGGATTTTTTCTAAACGATTCCAGTGATCTTCTGTTTTTTGTTTTTCTATCTTTTCACAGCTGCACATGGGAAAACAGGCAGAGGAGCAGCAGAAGTACGGAGAGCAGGTGAGTACACGGGTCCCCTCTATGTCCTACCTGTCCGGCATGTTATGCACAACCCACCACTGACTGTAGAATAGTGACCGATCGGTAAAATCATTCTCCGCCGATCCCTGCTTGAATTTCACCCAGACTCGTACAATATTCTGTCCTTGGATCCCCTGACCTATGATGTGGACACACCGACGGTTTCTGACTTGCTGTGTTTCATGGTTTCCTTTTCCCACCCACAGGTCGCCTATCTGCAGAGCGCTCTAGACAAACTCAGCGAAGCTGTAAAACTGTCCAAGGTAAGAGGCATCACATTCCATCTTCTGCGTGTTCTCGTATCACCAGGATGGTGGACATGTTGTCCGCCAGGATGCATCACCAGGATGGTGGACGTGTTGTCCGCCAGGATGCATCACCAGGATGGTGGACGTGTTGTCCGCCAGGATGCATCACCAGGATGGTGGACGTGTTGTCCGCCAGGATGCATCACCAGGATGGTGGACGTGTTGTCCGCCAGGATGCATCACCAGGATGGTGGACGTGTTGTCCGCCAGGATGCATCACCAGGATGGTGGACGTGTTGTCCGCCAGGATGCATCACCAGGATGGTGGACGTGTTGTCCGCCAGGATGCATCACCAGGATGGTGGACGTGTTGTCCGCCAGGATGCATCACCAGGATGGTGGACGTGTTGTCCGCCAGGATGCATCACCAGGATGGTGGACGTGTTGTCCGCCAGGATGCATCACCAGGATGGTGGACGTGTTGTCCGCCAGGATGCATCACCAGGATGGTGGACGTGTTGTCCGCCAGGATGCATCACCAGGATGGTGGACGTGTTGTCCGCCAGGATGCATCACCAGGATGGTGGACGTGTTGTCCGCCAGGATGCATCACCAGGATGGTGGACGTGTTGTCCGCCAGGATGCATCACCAGGATGGTGGACGTGTTGTCCGCCAGGATGCATCACCAGGATGGTGGACGTGTTGTCCGCCAGGATGCATCACCAGGATGGTGGACGTGTTGTCCGCCAGGATGCATCACCAGGATGGTGGACGTGTTGTCCGCCAGGATGCATCACCAGGATGGTGGACGTGTTGTCCGCCAGGATGCATCACCAGGATGGTGGACGTGTTGTCCGCCAGGATGCATCACCAGGATGGTGGACGTGTTGTCTGTGAACCTCCCCGCCTTCTACTTACCACCATCTCCCTCTTCTGCAGGGTCAGCCGTCCACCGTCCAGGAAGCTCTGCGCTTCACCATGGATGTGATTGGAGGAAAGTAAGTTCAAAGACGAAAACCGATTTTCTTCTGTAATCGTTCACACCCCTCGGTGTAATTTGCAGAATCGTGGGAGGTAAACTGTCTCAGTGGTTGGGTGTGTATGGAGCAGAGGTATTGGATTCAAATTTAAGGAGGGTCCGGTCACTATAAAAATTTTCTTCCAGCCGAGGTCCAAATCTCAAGTTTGTACAAAGACTCAGAAAGATTGTAGTCACTGTATGTAAAAAAAAAAAAAAAAGCCATGTACAGTTTCCATAGCATTTCAACAATATTTATTGTCGAGTTTCAGTTACGACATTAAACATGTGGACAGTTGGAGCTAGGATGGTTTTACCACAGTGCCGCTTTACCGCAGGTATTCCCGTCAGAGAGCCCACTTACATCTGATTTCTGGATCAGAAGCCCTCCTTGCATCTGGTGTCTCCTGTTACTGTGCCCCCTTACATCGGTTGTCCCCAACAGAGTGCCCCATTATATAAGATTCCCCCCCATCACAGTGACACCTTACATAGGATGTCCCCATCATAGCGCCACCTCACATCAGGTGTCACTAGCAGAGTACATCAGGTGTCCCCATCACGGTGCCCCTTTACATCAGGTGTCCCCATCACGGTGCCCCTTTACATCAGGTGTCCCCATCACGGTGCCCCTTTACATCAGGTGTCCCCATCACGGTGCCCCTTTACATCAGGTGTCCCCATCACGGTGCCCCTTTACATCAGGTGTCCCCATCACGGTGCCCCTTTACATCAGGTGTCCCCATCACGGTGCCCCTTTACATCAGGTGTCCCCATCACGGTGCCCCTTTACATCAGGTGTCCCCATCACGGTGCCCCTTTACATCAGGTGTCCCCATCACGGTGCCCCTTTACATCAGGTGTCCCCATCACGGTGCCCCTTTACATCAGGTGTCCCCATCACGGTGCCCCTTTACATCAGGTGTCCCCATCACGGTGCCCCTTTACATCAGGTGTCCCCATCAGAGCGCCCACTTACATCAGGTTTCTTGCTTTAGAAGGCCCCATTACATCTGGTGTCTCCCATTACTGTGCCCCCTTACATCAGTTGCCCCGATCAGAGTGCCCCCTTACATCAGTTGCCCCCATCAGAGTGCCCCCTTACATCAGTTGCCCCCATCAGAGTACATTGGTTGTCCCCATCATGGTGCCCCTTTACATCAGTTGTCCCCCATCACAGTGCCCACTTACATCAGGTTTCTTGTTTTAGAAGGCCCAATTACATTTGGTGTCTCCCATCAGAGTGCCCCATTGCATAGGGTTCCCCCATCAGTGACCCCTTACATAGGTTGTCCCCATCACATCAGGTGTTCCCATCAGTGCCCCTTTTCATCACGGGTGTCCATCAGAGTGCCCTTTTCCCGTAGTATGTGCCCATCAGAGTGCCCCTGTAAATCTTTGAAGTGCAGTACACACACCATACCCAATCCGTGTAAATTAATTGGTTTACGTGAAAGTTATAGTGTTTACAAATGGCGGTATAGATACGGGGATTTATTTTTTACCCTTACTAGTAATGGCGGCAATCAGCAACTTATAGCGAGACTGCGGCAGACATTCTGACACTGGTGGGGAGGGGGGGGGGGGGGGGGGGACTGACTTGGTGTCAGACATCCCCAGTGACACCAATACAGTGATCAGTACTAAAAAAAAAAAAAAAGCACTGACACTGTACTAATGATACTGGGCAGGAAAGGGTTAACATGAGGGGCGATCAAAGGGTTACCTGTGCGCAGGGAGTGTTTTACTAGGGGGCAGGAGGGGGGGTGTATGCTTCACTGTAATCACACTGCTGTGGATGGCTGTGCAGTGTGCCCGAGCTGACCGGGAGGAGAACTGTTGGCAAACAAAACAGTCGTCCTCCCCGTCAGATCTTCGTAAATCACTGGGCGCCGGCGAGTAATTGCCGGTCGGGACCTGGTGATTGACAGCCACGGCTGCGAATGGCGGCACGGGTAGGGGCCGTAGTACATAGTATAGTAGTATATGTAAGTGATTTTGCACAACCGTTCCGCCTTGTAGCAGTATTTCTGTTGTAGGGTGGCCGGGAAGCGATTAATATTCAAAACAAATCCATCCATGCTTTTGCTGATAAATCACTTTGAAAAACTCCCCTTAGAATTTGTGGCCATCTAAAAGAGGAGCTCCAATCTTCTGTGGGGGAAAAAAAAAATTAAAAACTGGAGCTGCTGACTTTTTTAATAAACCTGTAATAAAAAAGTCCCCTATGTGATGATTTTTTGGTGACAGGTTCTCTTTAATGAGACATCTGGGATCTAAAAGACCCCAAATGTCTCCTCTGGCTCCATTGAATGTAATGCAGTGCATATCACACTGCATTACAACCATGCTTTGATGGCCGGGAAATCTGTCGACATGGACCCAGACGTCATTTCCAGGTCAGGACATGTGTCCGCTTTTCTCCATCCCCTCTACCAGCAGACACCCTGCTACATCGGTCCCGGGCCCGCAGATGGGCAAGCGGAGCCTGGGGTAACATAATGGGGGTAAAAGGTGAGTGCCGGGGGATGGCACTAGTGCAGTGTGTGGAAGCAATGCTTCCACCTGACAAGCCCTGCTGCTTGCCCACAGCAGGGCTAAATGTACCAAAAAAAAGCTCCTCCAGTGATTTTTTTATAGGTGTCTGCAAGGAGGGAATTCCCACTGACCACTAGATTAAGTGGGCCCCTCTCCCAGTGGCCACCAATGGAAGGGAGTTCTTCGCTGGCTGCCAATGGAAGGGAGCTCGTCACTGGCCGCCAATGGAAGGGAGCTCGTCACTGGCCGCCAATGGAAGGGAGCTCGTCACTGGCCGCCAATGGAAGGGAGCTCGTCACTGGCCGCCAATGGAAGGGAGCTCGTCACTGGCCGCCAATGGAAGGGGGCTCTTGACTGGCCGCCAATGGAAGGGGGCTCTTGACTGGCCGCCAATGGAAGGGGGCTCTTGACTGGCCGCCAATGGAAGGGGGCTCTTGACTGGCCGCCAATGGAAGGGGGCTCTTGACTGGCCGCCAATGGAAGGGGGCTCTTGACTGGCCGCCAATGGAAGGGGGCTCTTGACTGTCCGCCAATGGAAGGGGAGCTCTTGACTGTCCGCCAATGGAAGGGGAGCTCTTGACTGGCCGCCAAGGGAAGGGGAGCTCTTGACTGGCCGCCAAGGGAAGGGGAGCTCTTGACTGGCCGCCAAGGGAAGGGGAGCTCTTGACTGGCCGCCAAGGGAAGGGGAGCTCTTGACTGGCCGCCAAGGGAAGGGGAGCTCTTGACTGGCCGCCAAGGGAAGGGGAGCTCTTGACTGGCCGCCAAGGGAAGGGGAGCTCTTGACTGGCCGCCAAGGGAAGGGGAGCTCTTGACTGGCCGCCAAGGGAAGGGGAGCTCTTGACTGGCCGCCAAGGGAAGGGGAGCTCTTGACTGGCCGCCAAGGGAAGGGGAGCTCTTGACTGGCCGCCAAGGGAAGGGGAGCTCTTGACTGGCCGCCAAGGGAAGGGGAGCTCTTGACTGGCCGCCAAGGGAAGGGGAGCTCTTGACTGGCCGCCAAGGGAAGGGGAGCTCTTGACTGGCCGCCAAGGGAAGGGGAGCTCTTGACTGGCCGCCAAGGGAAGGGGAGCTCTTGACTGGCCGCCAAGGGAAGGGGAGCTCTTGACTGGCCGCCAAGGGAAGGGGAGCTCTTGACTGGCCGCCAAGGGAAGGGGAGGACTTGACTGGCCGCCAAGGGAAGGGGAGCTCTTGACTGGCCGCCAAAGGCTGAGAGCGGCTGGTCTATGAGGATGACAGGAGATCTGTATTGACCGTAGGGATTGTCTTTCCAGGAGAACGTCTATGATCTCTTGTGTGGGCAGAACACCAATATGATTCTTTATCTTCCAGTACTGAGTAACCGTCATGTGACCTCTTCCTCATCACAGGTTCAACTCTGCCAAGAAAGACAACGATTTCATCTACCACGAGTCCGTCCCTGCCCTGGACACCCTGCAGGCTGTGAAAGGTGCCGTGATTGGAGAGGTCTTATTGGTCTGATTAATGAGGAATAATGGTCTGTTCCACAGACTCGGGAACTCAGCACAGGGATGGTGGGAATCCCTCATAATGGGCACAGCAGGTGTACTAGACCCAGGAACTCGGCACAGGGATGGTGGGAACCCCTCATAATGGGCACAGCAGGTGTACAAACCCGGGAACTCAGCACAGGGATGGTGGGAACCCCTCATAATGGGCACAGCAGACATACAAAACCCGGGAACTCAGCGCAGGGGTGGTGGGAACACCCTCATAATGGGCACAGCGGGTGTACTAGACCCAGGAACTCAGCACAGGGATGGTGGGAACCCCTCATAATGGGCACAACAGGCGTACAGACTCGGGAACTCAGCACAGGGATGGTGGGAACCCTTCATAATGGGCACAGCGGGGGTACAGACTTGAGAACCCAGCACAGGAATCCACCAAACACTAAAATACCAATTTAGATTGTAGTGACCTTTTGAAAAAAAGAAATCTGGTCTCATGTTCTGTGTTCTGGCTCCCCAGGGGCCCCGTTAGTAAAGGCTCTTCCTGTGAACCCCACTGACCCCGCTGTGACCGGACCCGATATCTTCTCCAAGCTGGTTCCAATGGCGGCACACGAGGCTTCCTCTCTATACAGGTGAGTGAAACTCCCGGCACGAACTGAACCATATGATCCAGGGGACAAGATGTTCCAGTTCTGGACAATCGCCCATCATGGTTGCCTCGTATTCATCTCTCTACAGGGAAGGAAATGCGTATTTGCTCCCCTCTGATGCTGAATGTTCGCCCCTCACACAGAAATGATCGGTCTAACAATGGAATGTTCGCCCCTCACACAGAAATGATCGGTCTAACAATGGAATGTTCGCCCCTCACACAGAAATGATCGGTCTAACAATGGAATGTTCGGTGTAACACTGAGAGACAGAATACAACAACAAATTCAGCAGAAATGCGTCTAACAAATGATGACTGATCTGCATGTTCATGAGGGAAAGAAGGATTGGATCCCCTTCACAAAACATGACTTAGTACTTGGTGGCCAATCCCTTGTTGGCAATCACAGAGGTCAGACGTTTCCTGGAGTTGGCCCCCAGGTTCGCACACATCTCAGGAGGGATTTTTGCCCACTCCTCTTGGCAGATCCTCTCCAAGTCCTTAAGGTTTGGTGGCTGATGTTTGGCAACTCGAACTTTCATCTCCCTCCACAGATTTTCAATCGGATGAAGGTCTGGAGACTGGCTAGGCCACTCCAGGACCTTAATGTGCTTCTTCATGAGCCGCTCCTTTGTTGCCTTGGCCGTGTGTTTTGGGTCATTGTCATGCTGGAACACTCATCCACCACCCATTTTCAATGCCCTGGCTGAGGGAAGAAGGTTCTCACCCAAGATTTGAGGGTACATTGCCCCGTCCATCACCCCTTTCATGCGGTGCAGTTGTCCTGTCCCCATAGCAGAAAACCACCCCCAAAGCAGAATGTTTCCACCACCATGTTTCACAGTTGGGATGGTGTTCTTGAGGTCATAGGCAGCATTCCTCCTCCAAACACGGCGAGTTGAGTTGATGCCAAAGAGCTGGATTTTGGTCTCATCTGACCACAACACTTCCCACCAGTCCTCCTCTGCATCATTCAGATGTTCAGTGGCAGACTTCAGACGGGCCTGGACATGTGCTTTCTTGAGCAGAGGGACCTTGCGGGCACTGCAGGATTTCAGTCCTTGTCGGCGTAGTGTGTTACCAATTGTTTTCTTGGTGACTGTGGTCCCAGCTGCCTGGAGATCATTGACAAGATCCTCACGTGTAGTTCTGGGATGATTCCTCACTGTTCTCATGATCATTGACACTCCACGAGGTGAGATCTTGCATGGTGCACCAGACCTAGGGAGACTGACACTTGTTTTGTGTTTCTTCCATTTGTGAATGATTGCACCAACTGTTGTCACCTTCTCACCAAGCTGCTTGGCCATAGTTTGGTAGCCCAGTCCAGCCTTGTGTAGGTCTACCATCTTGTCCCTGACATCCTTGGACAGCTCTTTGGTCTTTGCCATGGTGGAGAGATTTGGAATCTGATGGTTTGATGGCTCCTGTGGACAGGTGTCTTTTATACAGGTAACACAATGAGATTAGCAGCACTCCCTTTAAGAGACTGCTTCTAATCTCAGCTTGTTAACTGTATGAGAGACACCTGGGAGCCAGAAATCCTGCTGAATGATAGGGGATCAAATCCTTCTTTCCCTCATGAACATGCAGATCCGTCATCATTTGTTAGACACATTTCTGCTGAATTTGTTGTTGTATGCTGTCTCTGTGTTACACCGAACATTCCATTGTTAGACCGATCATTTCTGTGTGAGGGGCGAACATTCCATTGTTAGACCGATCATTTCTGTGTGAGGGACGAACATTCCATTGTTAGACCGATCATTTCTGTGTGAGGGGCGAATGTTCAGCATCAGCCGGGGGGCAAATACACATTTCCTTCACTGTATAAGGGGCAATACCTCAGCATAGAAGCTCGGATTGGATCCAGCCAACAATCATGGCGTTTCCAGAAAGGCAGGCAGAACCCTGCTCTTGGGGTGCTAATAAAGCTCCTCCCTCTCCCACCCCTCACTGACTCCTGATTACTGTCAGATACAAGATGTGCCAAGCTGTGTCTGTGTATTGCCAATAAAGATAATTCTGCTTCAAGAAAAAAAATAAAAACCCTTCAGTTTATACAAAATACCTAATTCATCATCAGTGGGTCTGTGTGCTTCCCTATGCAGTGCAAGCAGATCACGGCAAGGGGAAGGGTTGACCACAAGCGGACTGGCACTTGGGAAGAGTTATGCAAATATCAAAATGTCTGACGGGTGGGCGTCAACCTGGAGGAGTGGGCGTGTCTAGGCCGATTTGCATGTAGATCTAGGTAATGCCCATACAGTGGGGATGGAAAGTTTGGGCACCCCAGCTAAAAATTTGTATTAATGTGCATAAAGAAGCCAAGGAAAGATGGAAAAATCTCCAAAATGCATCTAATTACAGATTAGACATTCTTATAATATGTCAACAAAAGTTAGATTTTATTTTCATCATTTACACTTTCAAAATAACAGAAAACAAAAAAATGGCGTCTGCAAAAGTTTGGGCACCCTGCAGAATTTATAGCATGCACTGCCCCCTTTGCCAAGCTGAGACCTGCCAGTGTCATGGATTGTTCTCAATCATCGTCTGGGAAGACCAGGTGATGTCAATCTCAAAGGTTTTAAATGCCCAGACTCATCTGACCTTGCCCCAACAATCAGCACCATGGGTTCTTCTAAGCAGTTGTCTAGAAAACTGAAACTGAAAATAGTTGATGCTCACAAAGCTGGAGAAGGCTATAAGAAGATAGCAAAGCGTTTTCAGATGTCAATATCCTCTGTTCGGAATGTAATTAAGAAATGGCAGTCATCAGGAACAGTGGAAGTTAAAGCAAGATCTGGAAGACCAAGAAAAATATCAGACCGAACAGCTCGCAGGATTGTGAAAAAAACCATTCAAAACCCACGTTTGACTGCACGATCCCTCCAGAAAGATCTGGCAGACACTGGAGTTGTGGTCACTATTCCACTATAAAGAGATACTTGTACAAATATGGTCTTCATGGAAGAGTCATCAGAAGAAAACCTCTTCTACGTCCTCACCACAAAAATCATCGTTTGAACTTTGCAAATGAACATATAGACAAGCCTGATGCATTTTGGAAACAAGTTCTGTGGACCGATGAGGTTAAAATTGAACTTTTTGGCCAGAATGAGCAAAGGTACGTTTGGAGAAGAAGGGGCACAGAATTGAATGAAAAGAACCTCTGTCCAACTGTGAAGCATGGGGTTGGATCAATCATGCTTTGGGGTTGTGTTGCAGCCAGTGGCACAGGGAACATCTCACGAGTAGAAGGAAAAATGGATTCAATAAAATTTCAGCAAATTTTGGATGGTAACTTGATGCCATCTGTGAAAAAGCTGAAGTTAAAGAGAGGATGGCTTCTATAAATGGATAATGATCCTAAACACACCTGGAAATCCACGGGGGATTACATCAAGAGGCGTAAACTGAAGGTTTTGCCATGGCCTTCACAATCTCCTGACCTCAACATCATTGAAAATCTATGGATAGACCTTAAAAGAGCCGTGCGTGACAGACAGCCCAGAAATCTCAAAGAACTGGAAGACTTTTGTAAGGAAGAATGGGCAAAGATACCTCAAACAAGAATTGAAAGACTCTTGGCTGGCTACAAAAAGCGTTTACAAGCTGTGATACTTGGGGGCAGTACAAGATATTAACTCTGCAGGGTGCCCAAACTTTTGCAGACGCCATTTTTTTGTTTTCTGTTATTTTGAAAGTGTAAATGATGGAAATAAAATCTAACTTTTGTTGACATATTATAGGAATGTCTAATCTGTAATTTGATGCCTTTTGGAGATTTTTCCATCTTTCCTTGGCTTCTTTATGCACATTAATACAAATTTTTAGCTGGGGTGCCCAAACTTTCGATCCCCACTGTATGTGATGCTGATCCTCCGTGATTGAAAGTACTGAGATCCAATGAATGAAATGAGCGGGGCCTGTCAGGCTTGGGAGGAAAGAGCTAGATAATGCTGGGTGTCCTCCGGGCAGGAAATGAGGTGGTTTTTGTTGATGTGTATTTATAATCGTGGCTGCTTTTGATTCATTGATTTCCAGCGAAGAGAAAGCCAAGCTGCTGCGAGACATGATGTCCAAAATAGAGGCCAAGAATGAAGTCCTGGAGTGAGTATGTGACCTGAACATGGGGGGATCCTTTATTGGGGGGGGAGGTTCCTTTATTGGGGGGGAGGGAAAGGGGGAGGTTCCTTTATTTTGGGGGGGAGGGAAAATGAGAGGGTCCTTTATTGGGGGGAGGGTCCTTTATTGGGGGGAGGGTAAGGGGGAGGGTCCTTTATTGGGAAAGGAGGGAAAGGGGGCGGGTCCTTTATTGGGGAAGGAGGGAAAGGGGGCGGGTCCTTTTATTAAGCGGAACTTTTGTCACCATTGGCTGTCCGCTTCCTACCTCGCAGTCAGTTCACAGACTCTCTGCAGCTCGATCCGGACACGGTGGACAATCTGGACATGTACGGCCACATCCCTCCGGCCCTGATGGAGAAGTGCGCAGCGCTGAGCGTGCGGCCGGACACCGTGAAGAGTCTGGTACAGTCTATGCAGGGTAAGTGCCGGCTGGGTGCCAGTGATTGGCAGTATCATACCATTATAATGGCGCTCCTTTTCTGATTATACGGTTTGCCTTTTTATAACGTTTTAACAATCTTGCTGGAAAATTGCTAATTTTATATTTATTGCTGATGATCTTATTTTTATTTATTTTTTTATTACTGATTTTTAATATATTTTTATTTTATTTTATTTGTTGCATTACTTGTTTTATTCTATTTTGTTGCTTATTTTATTTTTTTGTTGCTTATTGTTTTATTTTAGGTTTATTTTCTGCTTATTTTTTTTATCATGTTATTTTAATTTGATATTATTATATTATTATTATTATTATTATTATACAGGACTCATATAGCACCAGCAGTTACAATACCATTTGGTACAAGAGGGAACAGAGGGCCCGACTCGTTAGAGCTTACAATCTAGGAATTATTTTATTCATTGCTTTTTTTTTTTTTTTTTTTTTTTTTTTTTTTTTTGCATTGTTTTTAGATTTATTTTGAGTTTTTTTTATATTTTTGTTTAATCACCTGTTTTTTTATTTTTATTTATTTTATTGCATTATTATTATACAGGATTTGTATAGCACCAACAGGTTGCTCAGCGCTTTACAAAATAAAGGGAGACAATACAGCAACAATACAGTTCAATACAAGAGGGAAGGGAGGGCCCTGATCCTGGGAGCTTACAATCTAAGCATATTTTTTCATTGTTTGTTTTATTTTAAAATTAGATTTATTTTCTGCTTTTTTTTTTTTTTTTTTTTTTTTTTTATCATTTATTTTTTTATTTGATTATTCATTGCTTCTTTTTTATTTGTTTTTAGATTTATTTTGTGTTTTTTATATTTTTTAATCGCCTATTTTATTTTTATTTATTGATTTATTTTATTGCATTATTATTATACAGGATTTATATAACGCCAACAGTTTGCTTAGCGCTTTACAATATAAAGGGAGACAATATAGTTTAATACAAGAGGGATAGGAGGGCCCTGATCCTGGGAGCTTACAATCTAAACATATTTTTTTGTTTGTTTTTTAGATTTATTTTATTTTAATTTAATTTTAGATTTATTTTCTGTTTATATATTTTATTTCATTTGTGGGAAATACAGGAAAGCCGAATCAAGGTTGAATAAAGGACCTCGCTGCAGGCCAAGCGGACCTATAAAAACTGGCCTCCGAGGCCAGGCGTGAAGGCAGGGTTGTCAAAGGGCGAGGTCAGGGGGCTCTGGTCCAAGGACAGAAAAGTTTCTAATATAGAATACCATTTGCGAAGGGTTGCCCTAGTCCAGGGGTAGGCAACCTGAGAGCCGCAGGACTACAAGTTCCATCATGCCTCTGCAAATCATAGCTGTAACTGTCAGTTTTTCGTCATCTTTGCAATGCCTCATGGGAAATGTAGTTCCACAACAGCTAGAGAGCCGCAGGTTGCCTACCCCTGCCATAGTCAAAACCGTGGCAAAAGCTGGACAATCTAGCAGTGGAAGATCCTGTTCTACCGTGGTGGAGGCTTCAGGAAGTGGTTTAGGTAACCAATCTAACAGACGCGCTGTTAGATCGATCCAACAAGTGCTGAGGCATGAGACATGTCCGGGAGGCCCGCCCCACCCAGTTATTTAGCACAACGAAGCCTAGAGAATCTATGATTCCAAATGAAGTGGAAAGCGAAGGGAGTGTAGAGTACAGAAAAAGGTGTGTGGTACTGATGTTGGAATAGTCTGAAAGATCTACAATAATCGAGGACGGATGTCCATCTTCAGGGCGTTAACCCTACCGAGCCAGTGATCCAAATCATTCCAAATGGTGAAACGAGAGCCCCAAGTAAGAAAGTCCCCAAGATTTCAACCAGAATGGATAATTGGCCTTCAGTTGGGTAAGGGATTCTCCTGATGGTGAGATGTTGAGGGCTTCAGTTTTAAATCTTAAAGTGGGGGTGCCCAACAGAGCCCTCTGATGTGGTCCGCAAACTCCTGCTGTGGGATGGTGGGTTGGCAAGCCCAGATCGAGGGTTCCCGACCTACCATCCCAAACCAAGGATGGCGATCTTCAGGGCGTTAACCCTACCGAGCCAGTGATCCAAATCTCCAAATGCTGAAGAGATGGCAGCACTTGAGGGAGTGAAGATCAGCAGTAATCCTTGTCCCCAAGATTTCAACCAGAATGGATAATTGGCTTTCAGTTGGGTAAGGGATTCTCCCGATTAGTGAGATGTTGAGGGCTTCAGTTTTAAACCTATAAACCTTACAGTGGGGGTGCCCAACAGAGCCCTCTGATGTGGCCCGAAAAAACTCCTGCTCTTGGATGGTGGGTCGGCATGCTCAGATCGAGGGTTCCTGATCCGCCATCCCAAGCCAAGGATGTCCATCTTTAGGGCGTTAACCCTACCGAGCAAATGATCCAAATCTTTCCAAATGGTGAAAAGAGCGCAGTACTTGAGGGAGTGCAGATCAGTAGTAATCCTTGTCCCCAAGTAAAGTCCCCAAGATTTCGACCAGAATGGATAATGGACTTTGTTGGGTAAGGGATTCTCCCAATAGTGAGATGTTGAGGGCTTTCAGTTTTAAAGCTTAAAGTGGGGGTGCCCAACAGAGCCCTCTGATGTGGTCCGCAAACTCCTGCTCTGGGATGGTGGGTCGGCAAGCCCAGATCGAGGGTTCCCGACCCGCCATCCCAAACCAAGGATGTCCATCTTTAGGGCGTTAACCCTACCAAGCCAGTGATCCAAATCTTTCCAAATGGTGAAGTGAGAGCAGTACTTGAAGGATTCTCCCGATAGTGAGATGTTGAGGGCTTCAGTTTTAAACCTATAACGCTTACAGTGTGGGTGCCCAACAGAGCCCTCTGATGTGGCACGAAAAAACTCCTGCTCTGGGATGTTGGGTCGGCAAGCCCAGATCGTGGATCCCGACCTACCATCCCAAACCAAGGATGTCCATCTTCAGGGCATTGCCCCTACCAAGCCAGTGATCCAAATCTTTCCAAATGGTGAAGAGAGCAGTACTTGAGGGAGTGAAGATCAATACTCCTTGTCCCCAAGATTTGAACCAGATTGGATAATTGGCTTTCAGTTGGGTAAGGGATTCTCCCGATTAGTGAGATGTTGAGGGCTTCAGTTTTAAACCTTTAAAGCTTAAAGGGGGGGTGCCCAACAGTGCCCTCTGATGTAGTCTGCAAACTCCTGCTCTTGGATGGTGGGTCGGCAAGCCCAGATCGAGGGTTCCCGACCCGCCATCCCAAACCAAGGATGTCCATCTTTAGGGCGTTAACCCTACCAAGCCAATGATCCCAATCTTTTCAAATGGTGAAAAGAGAGCAGTACTTGAGGGAGTGAAGATCAGCAGTAATCCTTATCCCCAAGTAAGAGTCCCCAAGATTTCAACCAGAATGGATAATTGGCCTTCAGTTGGGTAAGGGATTCTCCCGATAGTGAGATGTTGAGGGCTTCAGTTTTGAACCTTTAAAGCGGGGGTGCTCAACAGAGCCCTCTGATGTGGTCCGCAAACTTGTGCTCTGGGATGGTGGGTCAGCAAGCCCAGATTGAGGGTTCCCGACCTGCCATCCCAAAGCATCAGTGTGGAGAATGGAGTTGGCAGAAGAGTCTGCATCGGTCTGAAAGCAGTCTTGGGCCCCTCTCGTGATCAGTCCGATCGGGTCCGCATTGGTCTGAAAGCAGCCTTAGGCCCCTTACACATGATCAGTGCGATTGGGTTTGCATCGGTCTGAAAGCAGCCTTAGACCCCTCTCGTGATCAGTCCGATCGGGTTCGCATCGGTTTGAAATCAGCCTTAGACCCCTCTCATGATCAGTCTGATCGGGTTCGCATTGGTCTGAAAGCAGCCTTCAACCCCTTTCACGTGATCAGTGCGATTGGGTCCACCTGTTTTTCAGGCTGACCCATTTGGACCCTCCATTCACCTTTATGGTGGACATGTGCCAGTTTACAACCGCCTACATCCTACATGACCCCTTGACCCTCTGTCTGGATAGTGCTGATTGGCGCTCTGCTGATCACATGCACCCTTCCAAAGAAAAAACGATCTCTAGCAATATACACCAAACTGAGCATGTGCAGAGTGACTCCTAGGGTTCTGTACTATCGGCAGATGGATTGGGGACTGTGGAAGAAGGGGAGGATCAGAGGAGACAAAATCAAACAGGCTTTTTACACAGTGCGGAGGATTAACTCCTTAGGTTCCCCAGTGAGTATAACAAGAATTGTATGTTCTATCACAAAAAGAAGGGGAGATGGGGGTATCCCTGACGGGTGCTGTTAGAGCTTGAGAGGTTCGGAAACTGATCCATTAACCAACACTGAAGCTGAAGGGGAGGAATAGAAGGACATCACTTTGGAGATGAAATTCTAGCCCAGGCCTGTTTGTTCGAGGGAGAGGTGAAGAAACCTCCAATCCACCCTATCAAAGGCCCTCTCGGCATCAAAGGATAGCAGGAAAGCCTGTAGCGTGAATTTATGACCGTGAGAGATGGAGTCTTCATAGTGTTCTCCTATCCCTTGCCTCACGGCCTGGGACAAATCCCACTTGCTCTCGATGGATGACCCAAGAAAGCAAGGGGAAACGATGGGATGTTAGTGCTTTGGCCAGAGTTCAGGTCCAAGTTCAAAAGGGATAGAGGGACATCACTTTGGAGATGACGTTCTAGCCCAGGCCTGTTTGTTCAAGGGAGAGGTGAAGAAACCTCCAATCCACCCTATCAAAGGCCCTTTCGGCGTCAAAGGATAGCAGGCAAGTCTGTAGCGTGAATTTATGACTCTAAGAGAGGAGAGATGGAAAGTCTTCATCGTGTTCTCCTATTCCTTGCCTCACTGCCTGGGACAAATCCCACTTGGTCTTGATGGATGACCCAAGAAAGCAAGGGGGAACGATGGGATGTTGGACCTGAACTCTGGCCAAAGCACTAACATCCCATCGTTCCCCCTTGCTTTCTTGGGTCATCCATCGGGACCAAGTGGGATTTGTCCCAGGCCGTGAGGCAAGGGATAGGAGAACACGATGAAGACTCTCCAACTCTCTTTTTACGGTCATAAATTCACGCTACAGGCTTTCCTGCTATCTTTTGACGCCAAAAGGGCCTTTGATAGGATGGATTGGAAATTTCTTCACCTCTCCCTCGAACAAAATAGGCCTGGGCTAGAATGTAATCTCCAAAGTGATGTCCCTCTATCCCTTTTGAACTTGGACCTGAACTCTGGCCAAAGTTCAAAAGAGATAGAGGGACATCATTTTGGAGATGAAATTCTAGCCCAGGCCTGTTAAGATGGATTGGAGATTTCTTCACCTCTCCCTCGAACAAACAGGCCTGGGCTAGAATTTAATCTCCAAAGTGATGTCCCTCTATCCCTTTTGAACTTTGGCCAGAGTTCAGGTCCAAGTTCAAAAGGGATAGAGGGACATCACTTTGGAGATTAAATTTTAGCCCAGGCCTATTTTGTTCGAGGGAGAGGTGAAGAAATCTCCAATCAATCCCATCAAAGGCCCTTTCGGCGTCAAAGGATAGCGGGCAAGCCTGCAGCGTGAATTTATGACCATAAGAGAGGAAAGAAAGAGTCTTCATTGTGTTCTCCTATCCCTTGCCTCACGGCCTGGGACAAATCCCACTTGATCTCGATGGATGACCCAAGAAAGCAAGGGGGAAGGATGGATGTTAGTGCTTTGGCCAGAGTTCAGGTCCAACATCCCATCGTTCCCCCTTGCTTTCTTGGGTCATCTATCGAGACCAAGTGGGATTTGTCCCACGCCGTGATGCAAGGAATAGGAGAACACGATGAAGACTCCTCTCTCCTATCTTATGGTCATAAATTCAAGCTATTTATTTATGACCGTAAGAGATGAGAGATGGTGAGTCTTCATCGTGTTCTCCTATCCCTTGCCTCAAGGCCTGGGACAAATCCCACTTGGTCTCGATGGTTGACCCAGGAAAGCAAGGGGTAACGATGGGATGTTAGTGCTTTGACCAGAGTTCAGGTCCAAGTTCAAAAGGTAAATCGGATGATAACTGCTGCAAACGGAGAGGGCCTTTGCCTGGTTTGGGGATAATCACAATATTGGTCCTAAAGAATTGAGCTGAAGGGAGGGTTGTCCATGTCACTGGAGCTAAAGCCTGATGTCCTAATAGGGACGAGACGGAGCAAATAACTTGCCGTGAAACCATCTGGCCCGGGGCGTTTCCTGTGCTTTAAGCCTTTTAGAACTTGCAAGAAGATATCATGTTTTATTTTAGATTAGGGTTTGTCTAGAACCCCCTTTTGATATTTTTATATTTTTTGTGGCTGTTGAGGAATATATTTCAATGAATATTTTTGTGCTTGGAGTGCATCTTTTAATCCTGAGTAGGAATTTTTGTTAATAATGGTGTCTGTGTGTGATTCCAGTACTGTCGGGGGTGTACACCGATGTGGAGGCCTCTCTGAAGGACATCAAGGACCTTCTAGATGAAGATGAGAAGCAGGAGAAGGTGGTGCAGGAGGAGGTCGGAAAACAGGCAGCGGCAGTGGCTCCCTCTTCGCCTTTGGTGGTGGAAGTAAACAAGGAGTGGACCAAGTACATGGAGGTGCATGAAAAGGCCAGCTTCACCAACACCGAGCTCCACAAAGCTATGAACCAGCACATCGGTAACCTCAGGCTGCTGAGCGGACCCCTGGATCAACTTCAACAGGCACTTCCTGTTCCCAACCTGACCGAGGGTGAGCAGAACCTTCTCCTTTTTTGCATGCCTTGCTGTATGTGTGGTGGCAGAGCTCATACAGCGAGACCACCATGAACCCCAACGGACTTGAAGAGTATTGTACTTGTATAGATTAGTCTAGCTGGAACTTTGCCAGTCCCTAGATGTGGTGGTTGCATTTTTTTTTTTCTTCCTTTATTTTTAGCCGTTGATCCTGCCAGCAACATACTTCCTGACCTAGGGTGACCATGGTGTTTACCATCGTGGCCAAAAATCTTGTCCCCCCTGCATTTCTGTCAGATAATGCGCAACTTCGGTCAGAAAATTGTTGCAATTACAAATGTTTTGGCATTCTTTATTTTGTTTGCATTGGTATGGCACAAAAAGTAGACACAAAAAGCCAAGTCTGACGCATTCCACGCAAAACCCCAAAAATGGACTGGTACTCTTCTTTCGCCAACTGCTCCAGGTCTCTCAGATTGGAAGGTTCCTTTTCCCAACTGCTGTTCTGAGATCTCTCCACAGGAGCTCTGTGAGATTGAGATCTGGACTCATTGCTGGCCAGTTCAGTCCTCTCCAACGTTTTGTCTGAAACCATTTCTGGGGGCTTTTTGACGTGTGCTTTGGGTCATTGTCCTGCTGGAAGACCCATGACCTCTGATGGAGACCCAACTTTCTGACACTGGGCCCTACATTGCACCCCAGAAATCTTTGGTGGTCTTCAGATTTCATAATGACATGCACACGGTCAAGACATCCAGTGCCTGAAGCAGCAAAGCAACCCCAAAACATCAGAGACCCCCCCACCATGTGTAACTGGAGGGACTGGATTCTTTTCTTTAAAGGCCTCATTGCTTTTTCTGAAAACAGTAGAATGATGGGCTTTACCAAAAAGCTGCCATTTTGTTTCGTCTGTCCACAGCACATTCTCCCAGAAGGATTTTGGCTTCCTCAGGTAAGTTTTGGCAAACTTCAATCTGACTTCCACTATGTTTCTGTGTCAGTAGTGGGGTCCTCCTGGGTCTCCTCCCATATTTCTGTGTCAGCGGTGGGGTCCTCCTGGGTCTTCTACCATATTTCTGTGTCAGCAGTGGGGTCCTCCTGGGTCTTCTACCATATTTCTGTGTCAGCAGTGGGGTCCTCCTGGGTCTCCCACCATATTTCTGTGTCGGCAGTGGTGTCCTCTTGGGTATCCTACCGTATTTCTGTGTCAGCAATGGGGTTCTCCTGGGTCTTCTAATATATTGCGGTGTCAGCAGTGGGGTCCTCCTGGGTCTCCTACCATATTTCGGTGTCAGCAGTGGGGTCCTCCTGGGTCTCCTACCATATTTTTGTGTCAGCAGTGGGATCCTCTTGGGTCTCCTACCATATTTCTGTGTCAGCAGTGGGGTCCTCCTGGGTCTCCTACCATATTTCTGTGTCAGCGGTGGGGTCCTCCTGGATCTCCTACCATATTTCTGTGTCAGTAGTGGGATCCTCCTGGGTCTCCTACCATATTACTGTGTCAGCAGTGGGGTCCTCCTGGGTCTCCTACCATATTTCGGTGTCAGCAGTGGGGTCCTCCTGGGTCTCCTACCATATTTCGGTGTCAGCAGTGGGGTCCTCCTGGGTCTCATACCATATTTTTGTGTCAGCAGTGGGGTCCTCCTGGGTCTCCTACCATATTTCTGTGTCAGTAGTGGGATCCTCCTGGGTCTCCTACCATATTTCTGTGTCAGTAGTGGGATCCTCCTGGGTCTCCTACCATATTTTTGTGTCAGCAGTGGGGTCCTCCTGGGTCTCCTACCATATTTCTGTGTCAGTAGTGGGATCCTCCTGGGTCTCCTACCATATTTCTGTGTCAGTAGTGGGGTCCTCCTGGGTCTCCTACCATATTTCGGTGTCAGCAGTGGGATACTCCTGGGTCTCCTACCATATTTCGGTGTCAGTAGTGGGATCCTCCTGGGTCTCCTACCATAGCGTCCTTTTTCGTATAGTGCGAGCTGACAAAGTTGCACCCTGTTCCTGAAGGTCAGCTTGGATTTGTCTGGAAATTGATGGAGGTTCTTAATCCATCATTCCAACAATCCTTTGTTGCAACTTTGATCGATTTTTTTTTTTTTCTCTTTCGTCCACATCGATTAGCTACATTGCAAGACAAACAAACGGTTTCCCAGCAACACTTACCAGCTAGCTTGCGAAACAACCAATTTGGCCCCGTCCTAACAGTGTGCGTTGAAAACAAGAGGGTTTTGTTTGCACACATTTGCAAATACCTGCGTAAGCCTCATTCCCACGTCAAGGGTCCTCTGTATACTGTGGACCTAACTAAAATTTTAAAAGCCTCCATAGTAGGATAGGTTAAGGGAAGGTGTGCCTGGAGGAGCTACAGTGGCACAGGCTGTAAACTTCTTGACAATGTTGCGCACAGTGGACACAGGAACATTAAGATCTCTGGAGATGGACTTGTCACCTTGAGGCTGTCCGTACTTTTCCACCATTTTTGTTCTCAAATCCTCAGACAATTCTTTGCTGCTCTTTCTCTTCTCCGTGCTTCATGTGTCACACAGAGACACACAACAAAAATAATGATTTGCCATTTTAACTGGTTGCCGGTGTGAATTTTTTTATTTTTTTATATTGTTGGAACCTAGTAATTGATACAGGTGAGTTTTTCTTGACAAATTACAGGAGCATCACAGACTTGGAATGCAGTTATTTCTTACAATTTTGAGAAGGTGCCAATCATTTTGTCCAGTCCATTTTTGGGGAATGTGTCAGGTTTGGCTTTTTGTTTCTCCGCTTTTTGTGTCCTACCAATAGACAAAAAAAAGATAAATGACTGGTCACCAATATTGTCTGCGGTTTCCATGCAGCTGATGTGATGGCTGGTGGGGTAATAAGGATGGAGGAAGTACAGATCCCCACAGAATAGATGAAGCAGGGAGATCCTTGCACTGCAGGTCCTCAGGTACAGCTTCCTCTGCAGCAAGGAGAACAGCTGTGGTACAATTTACATTTTTAGAGGTTTCCTATTACAGATCTTCACTGTTGGAGTCGTAGTCTACTCAATGTCTTCTGCAGTCTGCCTGTTTTCATGTTAATGTTTTTGCTGTTGATATATAAAGTGAGGCGCTTTGGTCCTCTATTCAGGGGTCTCCAAACATGCTAAGCAAAGGGCCAGTTTAAAATAAAAATGTAGTATTGCGCTCACAACCTTCCAATCTATATATATAGACAAATAAAAATGTGTATATGATATACATAAATAACTGAATAAGTGAATCTGTAGAAATCAACTCACATGAGCAAAATATACAACAGTGAAAAAAACTAAAAGAAAATAATATAATAATATTGTATAATAATAATGTCCCACAAAAAATAAGTGACTTTGTGCTGAAAAATCTTCAATATCTTTTAAATGGGTGACTGCTTGTGCCTCCTCCCTCAAGTGAAGATGTGCGCTCACCTCATAGATAGCCTGCAATTAGGCTATTAAAGCTTGCGGTTCACCTCCTTGGAACCTACTTGTTTAGGAATTGATGTTGATAAGATAACCATGAAATGCGACATGTGCTGTAGAAAAGTATCCTCTCACTGGGTGCTACTCCACTGTCTTCTTATTTCCATGCGATCCTCCATATATAAGAAAAATCCTGACATGGTGCTTTATCGTTTTAAAAGCTTTTAATGTGAAGCTGACAGGTGGCACTCACATAAATCGTATAGTGGTAGTACAACTGATTCAAATATCCACTGGCTGGCGGAGCTATGCGCTCGTGGTCCGATATCCGGACTGACTCCCTCCGAGTGACGTGAACAGTCCCACCCCTACGCGTTACGCCACTAGTCACGTGGCTTTTTTTGGTGACCAATCAAATCCCCCTGATGAAGCCACGTGACTAGTGGCGTAACGCGTAGGGGTGGGACTGTTCACGTCACTCGGAGGGAGTCAGTCCGGATATCGGACCACGAGCGCATAGCTCCGCCAGCCAGTGGATATTTGAATCAGTTGTACTACCACTATATGATTTATGTGAGTGCCACCTGTCAGCTTCACATTAAAAGCTTTTAAAACGATAAAGCACCATGTCAGGATTTTTCTTATATATGGAGGATCGCATGGAAATAAGAAGACAGTGGAGTAGCACCCAGTGAGAGGATACTTTTCTACAGCACATGTCGCATTTCATGGTTATCTTATCAACATCAATTCCTAAACAAGTAGGTTCCAAGGAGGTGAACCGCAAGCTTTAATAGCCTAATTGCAGGCTATCTATGAGGTGAGCGCACATCTTCACTTGAGGGAGGAGGCACAAGCAGTCACCCATTTAAAAGATATTGAAGATTTTTCAGCACAAAGTCACTTATTTTTTGTGGGACATTATTATTATACAATATTATTATATTATTTTCTTTTAGTTTTTTTCACTGTTGTATATTTTGCTCATGTGAGTTGATTTCTACAGATTCACTTATTCAGTTATTTATGTATATCATATACACATTTTTATTTGTCTATATATATATAGATTGGAAGGTTGTGAGCGCAATACTACATTTTTATTTTCACGCTTTTTCACATTGGTAGTTATGTGCTAGAAGTTTGCGATCCAACAATAGGAATTTTATTACTTGGCTCGCAAGGTTTTTTCAAATAATTGAGACTCTTTTATATAAAAGGGCCAGTTTACTTTCCTTCAGGCTTTGGGGGGAGGGGGGAACTGTGGCCAGTGGGAGTGGAAGATGCGCCAGCATCAGTGGGAGTAAATGATGCCTCATCATTGGTTTAAATGGGAGGAATTGTGCCCCATCATTGGTATCAGTGGGAGGAATAGTGCCCCATCATTGGTGTCAGTGGAAGGAATAGCACCCCATCATTGATGTAAATAGGAGGAATTGTGCTCCATCATTGGTATCAGTGGAAGGAATAGTGCCCCATCATTGGTGTCAGTGGGAGGAATAGTGCCCCATCATTGGTGTCAGTGGGAGGAATAGTGCCCCATCATTGGTGTCAGTGGGAGGAATAGTGCCCCATCATTGGTATCAGTGGGAGGAATTGTGCCCCATCATTGGTGTCAGTGGAAGGAATAGCACCCCATCATTGATGTAAATAGGAGGAATTGTGCTCCATCATTCGTGTCATTGGAAGGAATAGTGCTCCATCATTGGTATCAGTGGAAGGAATAGTGCCCCATCATTGGTGTCAGTGGGAGGAATAGTGCCCCATCATTGGTGTCAGTGGAAGGAATAGTGGCCCATCATTGATGTAAATTGGAGTAATAGTGCCCCATCATTAGTGGAAGAAATAGTACTCCATCATTCGTGTCATTGGAAGGAATAGTGCTCCATCATTGGTGTCAGTGGGAGGAATAGTGCCCCATCATTGGTATCAGTGGAAGGAATAGTGTCCCATCATTGGTGTCAGTGGGAGGAATAGTGCCCCATCATTGGTGTCAGTGGGAGGAATAGTGCCCCATCATTGGTGTCAGTGGAAGGAATAGTGCCCCATCATTGGTGTCAGTAAGAGGAATAGTGCTTCAAGGGCAGAATACAAGCAAGCAAAAGGACACATTTTGGAGACCACTGGTTTAACAAAAGAGCGTTGGACTCCCTGCCATATAGTGACATGAATGGGATGCGAAGACCTCCAGTGGTGGTTGAACCTGGAGCTGATCACATGCTCTCTTTTCAGATGACAAGTCAGTCCTGCAGAACCTGAAGCGGATCCTGCACAAGGTGCGGGAGATGAGGGATCAGCGCCTTTCTCTGGAGCAGCAGCTGCGGGATACCATACAGAAAGACGACATCACCACTTCCCTGGTCACCACCGACCGCTCCGAGATGAAGGTGAGGACGCTTTAGTTACCATCGGCCAGACATCTCCTTTCTTTTATCTTCTAGTTCATGAAGTTGACAATCTGGTCCCTATTGACAACACAGACAATTTTTATTTTCGGATCCATTGATAGATGCAGGTCAGGTCATCCAGGTCCAGAGACGAGAATCTCGTCCTTTGGGTAGCACTGGTCACAGAACTCCTTCCTTGTTACGTAGAATCAAAGAAAGATCAATGGCCATGGAGTTCAGTCTTCCAAATAATTCCTCAGATCTTCATGCTAACGTTGGTTTGGTTGAGTTGACTGCAAAAGGGGTAAAATATTGGGAGCCTCAAAGAGCGGTCATCTCCCCGGATCACACCCAGTCAAGTTACTCTTCGAATTTTACTGTTTTAGACGTATAAAAAACCTTTTTTGTCTATTGAGGGGCACAGGAATTCAGAAACGCTCAGGTTATACCGCCGCCTACTGAAGGATTGGACAAAATAAACACTTTAACCTGCCTCTTTATATCCCCTCTTCTACCCAGCATGCCTCAGTTTCTTGCTGGTGTCATAGGAGGTTGGACACCTTTCCTTTAACTCTGGTCTAACTATTTTTATTCTATCTCATGTAAGATGGGTTATCTGACCAGGCAACCTCGTTCTTATCCTGGTACCCTCCTTCTCTGATTTTCACACCGGGCGCGCTCCCCTCCAGCACTCACCGGGCGCGCTCCCCTCCAGCACTCACCGGGCGCGCTCCCCTCCAGCACTCACCGGGCGCGCTCCCCTCCAGCACTCACCGGGCGCGCTCCCCTCCAGCACTCACCGGGCGCGCTCCCCTCCAGCGCTCCGGCCGTGCTGGCACGGGGGGGGCGCTCCCCTCCAGCGCACCGGCCGTGCTGGCACGGGGGGGGCGCTCCCCTCCAGCGCACCGGCCGTGCTGGCACGGGGGGGGGCGCTCCCCTCCAGCACACACCGGGCGCGCTCCCCTCCAGCACTCACCGAGCGCGCTCCCCTCCAGCGCTCCGGCCGTGCTGGCACGGGGGGGGGGCGCTCCCCTCCAGCGCACCGGCCGTGCTGGCACGGGGGGCGCGCTCCCCTCCAGCACACACCGGGCGCGCTCCCCTCCAGCACACACCGGGCGCGCTCCCCTCCAGCACACACCGGGCGCACTCTCCTCCAGCGCACCGCCCGTGCTGGCACGGGGCGCGCTCTCCTCCAGCGCACCGCCCGTGCTGGCACCCTTCCACGCTCCTCGAGCCCACCGGCCCCGCTCCTCGAGCCCATTAGACATGTTCCCTTTGCACACCAGCCACTCTCCTTTTGCAGACCCATTTGTTGTCCACAGTCCGTTGCCTTTGGGGACCTTTCCTCCTGGAGATTTTCTCCAGTGCTCTTTTTCGTGACCATATTACAATGTTGGTCAACTCCTTCTCCTTGTTGTCCTACTTCTGTTTTGTTTTTTTTCTCCACAGCTCTTGCTGATGTGGATTGAGTGTTCTTCAGTTGGATTTGTTCCCCTTAGGGGTGATCTTACCTGTTCTAGTCTGAATTGGATTGACCCTCTGCTGGCAGTTTCCTCTGTCTTGAAGATTTGGTTCAGCTTCAGGCGTTGGTCCTTCTGGTAGTCCCGGTCAGGTAGTTCCTTGTCCTTTCTTGGTTCAGTCAGTGGATTTAGCCCACCTCTCAGCACGGCTGCTTTCGGATGTCCTGACTGTTTCTGAATTCCTGTGTCCCTCAACGGACAATGGGAAAACAATTTGGTTTTGTACTTATTGGGAAATTTACACAAGTCCTGTCCTCTGTCTATACTGGTCCTGTATACTGCTTGCACACAGAGCTGAGGCATGTTGGGTATAAGAGGGGTTATATGGGGCTAGCTTGCAACTTTTCTCTGTCAGGGTTCCAACCTCCTGTCGATGACGGTATAACCCGAATTCCAGTGTCCCTCAATGGACTTCAAGAAACACATTGTATGGCAAGCACAAAATATCACAATTACTGAACCTGCTAGAACTTGCACTGTAACTTGGCCCCGAAGAGTCTCCATTACTGTACTTGCGTGTGGCCAGTCCTGCTTACGGTCACTGCTTGTGCTGCCTGGTCCTGTCCTAACTGACCACTCCTGGATCTTCTTCTTTTAGAAACTCTTTGCAGAGCAGCTGAAAAAATACGAACAGTTGAAGGTTTACATTGACCAGAACTTGTCGGCCCAAGAGAACATCCTGAAAGCCCTGACCGAAGCCAACGTGAAGTACGCACCGATACGGAAGATCCTGACGGATGCCGAACAGAAGTAGGTTCACCATTGGTCTTCCTTATTGGTCACTAATTATATTGTTTTGTGATGGCCAGGGGATGGGTGAGAGAGCAACGGAGAAAATAGTACACAGGTCTTCAACTTCCATCTTCATAGACTGGCCAATACAGCCATTTTGTTGGTGGTCTTTCTCTATGGTATGGTGGGTTATTACCCTAACTTTGGTTGCATGGTAATGCTCTGTTTGCCAATCTTCAGCCATTTTTCAAATATGGTGTCCTTTCCCTGTCCAGGTGCCAACTTTCTGTCTTCCCAAGAGGTTCTATATGCATGTTACCGCCAGTAAACCCTGAAAATCAACTTCCCTTCCCGATGCTACAGGGCATTTGCAGTAGAGTCCCCTTGGCCTCCTGAGATGTTTGACCACTTGAGATGCTTGGGTATCTCAGGATGCTCCTGGGAACAAATACATCATTTTCTAGGCAAGAAACCAGGAAGTGTCAGCTTGTAGTTCTCAGTGAACTACCACGGTGTTATGGAGTGCCGTGGCAGTTCATTGATTCTTCCTGTACCTACTTGTACCGCACTTTACTTAGGGCGCCTTCACGCTGCCGCGTTGCACATTTGCTAAAGCACAGCTAACTCGTGGTTTTCATACGGATTAGCTGCACTTTCCCATAGGCTTCTATTAGGTGCTGCGGTTTTGGCGCACCAAAACACCTGCTTGCTTCATTTTTGGTGCAGTTTCTGAAACGGCACTGAGGCAGCGGGACGTGGTTGGCACTGAGGCAGCGGGACGTGGTTGGCACTGAGGCAGCGGGACGTGGTTGGCACTGAGGCAGCGGGACGTGGTTGGCACTGAGGCAGCGGGACGTGGTTGGCACTGAGGCAGCGGGACGTGGTTGGCACTGAGGCAGCGGGACATCATTGAAGAAAATTGGGAAAGCGCCAGTAATCTGCTAGAAAACGGCATGCGAAGCCACCCTTAGGATATGTTCACACACCTGCGGTGCGGTACACCGCATGCGATTCGCACAGGAACCGCAACGCATTCGCACATGCAAATTGTGTGCGGTGTGATTGGAGCCGTACATTATAGCTCAGATCGCACCGCATTTGCGCCAAAAAGGTGCAGGACCCTTTTTTGGGTCCACACTAGAATTGGATGGCATGGGGATTCACACCTATGCAATCTGATTCTGCACATCGCACTGTGTTTTGCAGACCGATTTCGGGGTGTTGTTAACTTAACATACACACCCGCAGCGGTTCGCATGAACTGGGTGCGATTTTGATGCAGTGCGGAATTCGCACTGAAAACTCTGCAAATTCCAGACTGCATCAGTGTGATCCCGGGCTTAGTGTTCTTATAGTTTTTGAGACTATTTTGTCCTATCTTGTCTATACCGTCGTACTTCTAGTGGTCATGTTTTGGTTTATTTGTGACCTCTAAAGTCCCATTTATCTGTAAATATTATTATTATTATTATTATACAGTATTTATAAAGCGCCGACAGTTCGCTCAGCGCTGTACGTTACAAAGGGGTACAGAACAATAACAATACAATGCAAAACATGAGGGGATCGAGGGCCCTGCTCTTTCGAGCTTACAATCTAGGAGGGAGGGGATGGTGGCACAGGAGGAGATAGCTGTGGGGGATGGAGTGGTAGGAAGAGTGGAGGAGGTCGGCAAGTTAGCAGGGGGTGGGGTAGGCTTCCCTGAAGAGGTGGGTTTTCAGGGTGCGCCTAAAGGAGAGGAGAGTAGGTGATAATCTGATGGGTTGGGGCAGGGAGTTCCAGAGGATGGGTGACACCCTGGAGAAGTCCTAGAGGCGGGCATGGGAGGAGGAGATCAGGGAACTAGAGAGTAGGAGGTCTTGTGAGGAGCGGAGTGTGCGTGTTGGGTGGTACTTGGATATTAGGTCGGTGATGTAGTTCGGGGCTGTATGGTGGACGGCTTTGTACGTCAATGTTAGGATTTTAAATTTGATCCGTTGCGCAATCGGAAGCCAGTGGAGGGATTGGCAGAGGGGGGTGGAGGACACTGAGTGGAGGCCAGTGGAGGGATTGGCAGAGGGGGGTGGCGGAGATGGAGCGGTTGGAAAGGTGAATGAGTCTGGCAGCCGTATTCGGGATGGACTGAAGAGGGGATAGCCAGCGGCGAGGCAGGCCAGTGAGGAGGGAGTTGCAGTAGTCGAGTCGTGATATGATGAGGGAGTGGATGAGCTGTTTAGTGGTTTCTGAAGTTAGGAACGTGCGTATTTTGGCGATGTTGCGGAGGCGGAGTCTGCATGAGTTTGTTAGTGATTGGACTTGGTGTCATTCTGGACTCCAACCTATCCTTCCAGCCCCAAGTACTCTGGCCTGTGGGGCGGGTTTGATGGTGGCATTGTTGGACATGATGGAGAAGTCAGTGGGGGGTGGGGTCCGGGCTGGGGGGAAGACAAGAAACTCGGTTTTGGAGAGGTTCAGTTTAAGGAAGTGGAGCGACATCCAGTCTGATATGTCGCTCAGTAGGTGTGTGATTCGGGCAGAGACCGAGGGGGTGAGGTGGGGAGTTGAGAGATAGATTTGCGTGTCGTCGGCATAGAGGTGGTAGTTGAAGCCGTGAGAGTGTATGAGTTGACCAAGGGAGGAGGTGTAGATGGAGAAGAGAAGGGGCCCGAGGACAGAGCCTTGAGGGACCCCAACAGAGGCGGGGGAGTGAGGGGGAGGTGGTAGCATTATAGGTAACGCTGAAAGAGCGTTGTGACAGGTAGGATGAGAGCCAGGAGAGAGCAGAATCTCTGAGGCCGAGGGAGTGTAGTTTTTTGAGGAGGAGGGGGTGGTGGACTGTGCCGAAGGCCGCAGAGAGGTTTAAGGAGTAGGAGCACTGAAAATATGTAGATATGTTCGTATTGGACTAGGATTGGGGGATGTGGTACCAGGGATCTTAAAGTGGAGTTCTGGCCCCCCCCCCCCCCCAAAAAAAAAATAAGTCAGCGGCTACAAATACTGTAGCCGCTGACTTTTAATATTCTAATATTCTGGCACTGTCCAGGGATCCCACAGTGTCCTCACCCTGAGCCGATTCTTCAGTCGGCTGTCAGGTGCTGGTGCCGCCATTTTAACTAAGGGAAACTGGAAGTGAAGCCTTGCGGCCTCAGGCGGTTTCCATTTGTGAATGGGTCGCAGTCCTTTGGGACCTATAAAATGTCTCAGAAGGCGGGGGGGGGGCTGAACTTCCTGGCAAAACCAGGCACCCCCCCCCAAAAAAAAAGATATGCCAAATGTAGCTAAGCGGAGCTTTCACTTTTGGGTGGAACTCAACTTTAAATCGGCCCACCCTGTACTGTTTGGGGGGAAATGCTGGTGTATGTATCTGCTGTTCATTTCTCTCCCAGGGAGGCTGGAAGCAGGCCATGGTGTCTTATCTCAGTGTTGGCCCAAAACAGTTGCCGCTTAAAAATTGTTGACGCATTCCGTTTGTGTTCAGTCCTTTTTTTTCTCTTGTCCGTTTAGGTGGAATCACACCGTGCAGACTCTCATCTCTTCCTATGAGGCCTATGAGGACCTGATGAAGAAGTCTCAGGAAGGGAAAGACTTTTATGCTGATTTAGAGAGCAAAGTCGCCAAACTTCTGGAAAAGACTCGAGCGGCCTTCGAAGCCTCACAATCCAGCCGGCAAGCGATCCTGGAACGGTACTTGTTACTTCTCTGCATATTGTGAAAATGATAATACAGCAAAGGGTGCTCAACCTGTGGCCCTTGACCTCAAACCAGAAACCAGGGAAGTGCATGCTCTGGGTCGAAAGTCAATTGGTTGTGATCTGGGCTTGCCAACTTGCCATCCCAGAGCATCAGAGTGCACCGAGCCGGCATCGGAGGAAGCAGGAGCCGCATAAGCCGATGCTTCCTCTGTAGCACCCACTCCTGTCCGAGGCGGAGTGATACCAAGTGCACTTCACGCTGGGGACCTCTCTAGCAGCCTGGAGACAGAGTGATAAAACCCAATAGTTGAGACATGTTTTTACACCACCACCACCCCCAATTTACTGGTGTAGTATCAGAGGTCCCAATGGCGACCATGCCGCCTGCTCAAGGGGGCCCATGTGGCCTCCCTGTCACATTCTGTTTTACAGTTGCACAGTAGGGGAGGCATATACAGGAACCGGTCCTCTCCCATTTTCTTCCTGCAACCGCTGAAATCCGGCTTCTCCTCCTCTCCTCTCCCTCCCGCCGGGCATTCAGCGGCTGCAGGAGGAAAACGTTCATTATGATATTCAAAATAAAAAATTGGAACCATTTTACTGTGGCTCACAACCAGTTTCCAAATCCCTTTAAGTGGCCCTCACTCATCAAAAGGTTGAGCACCCCTGTATTAAAGGGTTTATCCTACACGGCTCTCATGCTTGCAGGGATATTAAATTTAATTTGCCACACCCAGGCCTGATTACTGCCAGACCTGTTGAATCAAGAAAACAACTAAATAGAAGCTGTCTGACAAAGTGAAGCTCACTTAAAGATCTTGAAAAGCAACACATCATGCCGCGATCTAAAGAAACTCAAGAACAGATTAGAAACAAAGTAATTGACATCTATGTAAAAGGGTTACAAAGCCGTTTCTAAGGCTTTGGGACTCCAGCGAACCACGGTGAGAGCCATTATCCACAAATGGAGAAGACTTGGAACTTCCCAGGAGTGGCTGGCCTACCAAAACTATTCCAAGATCACAATGCCGACTCATCCAGGAGGTCATAAAAGAACCCAGAACAACATCTAAAGAACTGCAGGCCTCACTTGCCTAGGTCAATGTTCATGATTCAACAACAAGAAAGAGACTGGCCAAAAATGGCCTCCATGGGAGAGTTCCTGGACCAAAGCCACTGCTGACCAAAAAAAACACAAATGCTCGTCTCACATTTGCCAAAAAACATCTTGATTATCCCCAAGACTATTGGGCGAATATTCTATGGACTGATGAGACAGAAGTTGAACGTCCCATTACATCTTGCGTAAAACCAACACAGCATTTCATAAAAAGAACATCATCCCAACAGTCACACGTGGTGGTGGTAGTGTGGTGGTCTGGGTTCAGGGCCTGGACATCTTGCCATGATTGATGGAACCATGACTTTTGTGTTCTACCAGAAAATCGTGAAGGAGATTGTCCAGCTATCAGTTCCTGACCTCAGGCTCAAGCGCACTTGGGTTATCCAGCAGGACAATGATCCGGAACACACCAGTAAGTCCACCTCTGAATGGCTCAAGAAAACAAAATTAAGGTTTTGGAGTGGCTAAGTAAAGTCCAAACTTTAACCCGATCGAGATGCTGTGGCATGACCTTAAACAGGCAATTCATGCTTGCAACCCCTCCAATGTGGCTGAATTAACCACTTCCCTTCCGGCTGTTGTATATAAATGGCTGGGCGGTGGCAGTGCAGGGGCAGGTGGCCGTTTATAAACTGCCTTCCCGCCCCCTGCTCCCAGGGAGCGCACAGCACCGCGATCCGGTGCCGCTGTGTCCTCCGGACACAATGGAACACCGATCGTCGGACGGGACGTCTGTGCGAGGTCCCGATCATGTGATCACTGATTGGCGAATCGGTGATCACATGAAGAGTAGTAAGCAAGATTTCACTTCTGACATCATTGCTTACTACGTGTGAAATCTGTGAATGATCACAGAGATCACATGGTACAGGGCTATTCACAACAGCCTTGTACCATGTGACAAGCTGTGTCTAATCAGAGCTCACACAGTAGTTCTCAATGGCTGCAGGAATGCAGCCAGAGAGGAGGAGAAATTATTGCTTTTACAGCCTTTATGGGTGTAAAAGCAATCGTTGTAAAAAAAATAAAAAATAAAAATCTTCACCCCCAAGTGACAGTAAATTAAAAAAAAAAAAAAAAAAAAAAAAAAAAACCACAAAAAAATAAAAATGTAAAAAAAGTTTCAAAATTATAATTTTTGGTTATAAACTAATTTGGGTTATTTTTTTAATTTTTTTTACTTAAAAGATAACTGAATGAATTTTGGCCAAGATTTATGATGAAATATATATTTGTAAAATTTTATAAGAAAAACACTTTTTTTTTACATTTTTGTTTTTTTTTCATTTACATAGCAAAAAAAAAAAAAATCACAGTGGTCGTTAAATGCCACCAAAATAAAGCTTTATCTGTCTAAAAAAAATTGCTAAAAAATTCATATGGGTGCAGTGTTGCATGACCGCGCAATAGTTATTCAAAGTGTGATAGCGCTGAAAGCTGAAAATTTGGCCTGGACAGGAAGGGGGTAAAAGTCAGCGATGTGAAAGACTCATTGCCAGTTATCGCAAACACTTGATTGCAGTTGTTGCCGGCAAGGGTGGCAAACCAGTTTATTAGGTTTAGGGGGCAATTATTTTTTCACATAGGGCCAGCCAGGTTTGGACAGCTTTTTTTAAAAAAATTTTTCCCCCCTTTTTCTATAACCCTTTCCAAACTGATACATGTCAATTACTTTGTTTCTCATCTGTTCTTGAATTTCTTTAAATGGCGGCATGTGTTGCTTTTTGAGATCTTTTAGCACGCTTCACTTTGTCAGACAGTTTCTATTTAACCACTTCCAGTCCGGACGCTTTCACCCCCTTCCAGTCCGGACGCTTTCACCCCCTTCCAGTCCGGACGCTTTCACCCCCTTCCAGTCCGGACGCTTTCACCCCCCTTCCAGTCCGGACGCTTTCACCCCCCTTCCAGTCCGGACGCTTTCACCCTCCTTCCAGTCCGGACGCTTTCACCCTCCTTCCAGTCCGGACGCTTTCACCCTCCTTCCAGTCCGGACGCTTTCACCCTCCTTCCAGTCCGGACGCTTTCACCCTCCTTCCAGTCCGGACGCTTTCACCCTCCTTCCAGTCCGGACGCTTTCACCCCCCCTTCCAGTCCGGACGCTTTCACCCCCCCTCCAGTCCGGACGCTTTCACCCCCCCTTCCAGTCCGGACGCTTTCACCCCCCCTTCCAGTCCGGACGCTTTCACCCCCCCTTCCAGTCCGGACGCTTTCACCCCCCCTTCCAGTCCGGACGCTTTCACCCCCCCTTCCAGTCCGGACGCTTTCACCCCCCCTTCCAGTCCGGACGCTTTCACCCCCCCTTCCAGTCCGGACGCTTTCACCCCCCCTTCCAGTCCGGACGCTTTCACCCCCCCTTCCAGTCCGGACGCTTTCACCCCCCCTTCCAGTCCGGACGCTTTCACCCCCCCTTCCAGTCCGGACGCTTTCACCCCCCCTTCCAGTCCGGACGCTTTCACCCCCCCTTCCAGTCCGGACGCTTTCACCCTCCCTTCCAGTCCGGACGCTTTCACCCCCCCTTCCAGTCCGGACGCTTTCACCCCCCCTTCCAGTCCAGGCCAATTTTCAGCTTTCAGCGCTATCACACTTTGACAATTGCGCGGTCATGCAACACTGTACCCATATGAATTTTTTAGCATTTTTTTTGAGACCGATAAAACTTTATTTTGGTGGTGTTTATTCATCACTGGGATTTTAATTTTTTTTGCTATATAAATGAAAAAGTCCAAAAATTTTGAAGTGTTTTTCCTATAAAATTTTGCAAATAAATAATCTTCATAAATCTTGGCCAAAATGTATTCATCTATCCTTTTTTTAGTAAAAAAAAAAAAAAAACCTAAATTTGTTAACCAAAAATTATAATTTTTCTACTTTTTTTTTATTTTAGATTTTTTATAATTTGTTTTTTTTTTTTTTTTTTTAACATACTGTCACCCTGGCAGTACAGTGTCACCATGGTGACGCTGTACTACTTGTGGGGGGGTGATGATTTACTTTTTCTTTCTTTTTTTACACCGATTGCTTTTACACCCATAAAGGCTGTAAAAGCAATCATTTCTCCTTCTCTCTGGCTGCATTCCTGCAGCCATTGAGAAATACTGTGTGAGCTGTGATTAGTCACAGCTTGTCACATGGTACAAGGCTGTTGTGAATGGCCCTGTACCCTGTGACCTCTGTAAACATTCACAGATTTCACACGTAGTAAGCAATGAGGTCAGGAAGTGACATCTTGCATGTGCTCACTGATTGGCCAATCAATGATCACATGAATCGGGACCTCGCACAGAGGTCCCGTACAGTGATCTGTGTTCCATTGTGTCCTCCGGACACAGCAGGCACAGATCACGGTGCCTCGCGCTCCCAGGGAGCGCACACAGGCAATGTATGCAGGGGAACATTTAGAAACATCTCCTCATATTGGCAGCGCTCCCGTCCGGCCGGCAAGAGGTTAAGTATTTTCTTGATTCAACAGGTCTGGCAGTAATCCGGTCTGGGTGTGGCAAGTGGAATTGAACTTTGGCTTTCCAAAAAAAATGTGGTTAATCACAGTTCATTCATGATTTTGCAAGGGGGGAGGGGGTGCCTTTTTAGTCCGTGTACAATGCTCTGCCGTGTCCTGTATTGTCGTATTTCTCTTGTCTTCTTAGGGAGATGAAAAAGAAGCCTCCACCCCGTCCAACGGCCCCTAAACCAGCGCTCGAGAAGAAGGTTTCCGACATGGACCTTGAGAACCTTCCTGCAGGTGACCTGGCCGACTTACAGAAGTTTTCATCCCTCTTCTTTTCGGACCTCCCAGAAGAGCTTAGGAGTTTACCACCTGATGCCCTCGTCGCCCACCTGGACCGGATGACCGCTGATGCTCTTGCTGCCTTTCCTGTTGGGCCGACAGCTGCATACAGGGGAATGAGGCCGCCCATGCCGGACCCTTTTCGTGGTGTTAGAACCGCTACCGCCCCCATGCCAGACCCGCTTGCAGTGCCTTTCAGCCAGGCTCCTTTTAATGTCCATCCCACGCCGTACCACCCAGGAGCTGGCCATGCCTTCCCACCCATCACGTATAACAATATCCCTCCTGTGACTTCAGGAACTGCCATTCCTCCACAGTTCATGCATCCTTCTCCAGATCAGTCCATCGCACACGGACAAATACCAACCTCTTCTCCTTCAAGGATTCCAAAAGTGTATCCAGCAGGGGGGCCTGGTCAGCCAAACCTAGCATCGGCCCCTGTGGCACCAGGGTATCTGCCGGCAGCTGGGCCACCGCAAAGAACTTCCCCACAGCATATGCCAATGCCTGTCGCGGCGCATTTGGCAGCTCAGTTTAAGCCAAGTGCTGCAGCGGCATATGGGGTTGGTCCACATGTTCCGCCTGTAGGGAACCTACCCCCTCCCTTTACCCAGAGTGCAGCTGTTCAGCCTCTAAACTCCAATCATCGGTTCCCTAACCAGATGCTGCCAAACAATATGCAGCCTCCAGTGCCGCAAACCATCCGACCTGCGACGACAACCGTGGACAGTATTCAGGGGCCCATATCGAGCTACGCAGCCCCGCGGTTACCAGGATCAGCCCCAGCTGGAGGAGCTCCACATGCCCGTCCCTTGGGTCATCCTCAAAGTGGTTATATTGGAGCCCCTGCTCCTCCCATAATTGGCCAGACCCCTCCTTTTCCATACCCACAAGGTGGAGTTCAGAATTACGTTCAGCCTCCTCCGACACATTTATCTGCTGCTCAGATGTTTCCTATTCACGGTCAGGCACAGCCTAGACTGGATACGCAGGTCCAGTCACAGCCCTTACAACCACCGTATGGGGCCCAGCCTCAATTTGCTCCTCAGATGAGGCCCCCTATACATCCACAGCAGGCTACTGCTTTTCAGCAGCAAGGACAGCCTCCGGGAATGCCTCTCAGTACCCCATTGCCTCCTCAGCAACAGTTTCAGCAGTTTCCAATGCAGCCTCCACATGCTATGCAGCCACCAGGTTCTGTAGTCCAGCCTCCACATCCCGCTATGCAGCCACCAGGTTCTGTAGTCCAGCCTCCACATGCCGCTATGCAGCCGCCAGGTTCTGTAGTCCAGCCTCCACATGCCGCTATGCAGCCGCCAGGTTCTTCAGTGCAGCCTCCCCACACAGCTGTGCAGCCGCCACCTTCCACCATTCATCCTGGCCATTCAAGTGTACCCCCACCCAGTTCTGTTTTGCAGCCTCCACACTCTGCAGTGCAGCCCATGCACCCTGGAGTGCAAGTTCTTCCACATTTAGTGGGGCAGCGTTTTCCGGTCGCAAAGAACGATAATCCTCCTCAGCCTCCCCTTCTTACACCATTCTCTGGGGCGTTTCCAAGAGCGTCTCCCCAGCCGCTACAGCCTGTACCTCCACCTCTGAGCCAGGCAACACCGCATATCCTCCCACATACCATTCCAGCAGCTCAGCCTCTACCTCCTGGATCAGCCTCCCAGATTACACCATCTATGCCCTTTGCTGCTCCTGTAAGACACACTGTTCCCTCTGCTAGTGGTATCGGAAATTCAATACCAACAGGACCTCAAATGCCAATCGGAGCACCACAGGGTGCATCCCTGCCTCATCACATACAGCCTGCCAGCAGCCCAGCTCTCAGCCAGATTCCAGGCGCTGCCATTGTTTCAGGGGCTGCAGCCATCCCATCTCCTGCACCCTCTCCACAGCCGTCCCTGGTTGTCCAGCCACCGGCAGTCATTCCTTCAGCTGTATCAACCAGCACGACTTTGCCTCAGAGACCTCCCCCTTCTCTGACTCCTGGAACCACACATTTAAGCCAAGGCTCTACAGAACCCGTATTTCAGAAGCAGAATTCCACCACCGATGATCTCCTGTCCTCTAGTCCTGAAAGCCAACACGGAGGTTCCAAGACATCAGTAGGGCAGCCGTTATTACAACCAACCAAGGCCGACGCTAAAGACGGGCAGAAACCCAAAGGCATTCAACTGATAGAGAATGACCCATACGAGAAACCGGAGCATGTGATGAGGCTGTTGTCTGAACTCGATCGCTTCCGAGTCGCGGTGAGCGCTCTTGACAAACCAGTGCCTGGTGCTGCGACTCAACTTGACTCCATGTGGAAGGAGTTCCAGGAGGCTCAGGAAAAGGAGGCCAGGAACCTCTCCATCGCCATTGCTCGCTGCTATACTATGAAGAACAGACATCAGGACATCATGCCCTACGACAAGAACCGTATAGTCCTGCAGTCGGGGAAAGACGACTACATCAATGCTAGCAAGATCGAAGATCTATCTTCTTACTGTCCCACCATTATCGCCACCCAGGCCCCGCTTCCAGGGACCGCCTCCGACTTCTGGCTGATGATTTATGAGCAAAAGGTGTCACTGATTGTTATGCTGGTGTCCGACCTGGAGATAGAAAAGGTGAGTGTGTACGAGGGCGATACCTACACTCAGTTTTAACATTTCCTTAAAGAAGGTCATTAGAATTTGTGTTGTACATGACAATGAAAGGGAGAATGTCACCAGCACACCGAGGATCACCAATATGGGTCCAAAAGTTTTAATGAACGATCACATTGTTACAGCAAGGCAACGTTTTGGAGTCTCGCAGGATTTCTTCATCAGGCATGTGATGTCACATGCCTGATGAAGAAGTCCTGAGAGACTCTGAAACGTTGCCTTGCTGTAACTGTGATCGTTCATTAAAACTTTTGGACCCATATTGGTGATCCTCGGTGTGCTGGTGACATTGTCCCTTGCTGATTCTGTTTGGTTCCAGACGACGGTTGCTGCAGCACCCACTTACAGTGGGGCAAAAAAGTATTTAGTCCCCACCAATTGTACAAGTTCTCCCACTTACAAAGATGAGAGAGGCCTGTAATTGGCATCATAGGGAGACCTCAACTATGAGAGACAAAATGAGAAAACAAATCCAGACAATCACATTGGCTGATCTGGAAAGAATTTATTTGCAAATTATGGTGCAAAATAAGTATTTGGTGAATATGAAAAGTTCATGTCAACACTTTGTTATATATCCTTTGTTGGCAATGACAGAGGTCAGACGTTTCCTGGAAGTCCTCACAAGGTTGGCACACACTGTTGCTGGTATGTTGGCCCATCCTCCATGCAGATCTCCTCTAGAGCAGTGATGTTTTGGGGCTGTCGCTGGGCAACATGGACTTTCAACTCCAAAGGTTTTCTATGGGGTTGAGACTGGAGACTGGCTAGGCCACTCCAGGACCTTGAAATGCTTCTTACGAAGCCACTCCTTCGTTGCCCGGGCGGTATGTTTGGGATCATTGTCATGTTGGAAGACCCAGCCACGTTTCATCTTCAATGCCCTTGCTGATAGGAGGTTTGCACTCAAAATCTCACGATACATGGCCCCATTCATTCTGTCCTGTACATGGATCAGTCGTCCTGGTCCCTTTGCGGAGAAACAGCCCCAAAGCATGATGTTGCCACCCCCATGCTTCACAGTAGGTATGGTGTTCTTTGGATGCAACTCAGCATTCTCTCTCCTCCAAACATGATGAGTTGTGTTTCTACCAAACAGTTCTATTTTGGTTTCATCTGACCATATGACATTCTCCCAATCCTCTTCTGGATCATCCAAATGCTCTCTAGCAAACTTCAGATGGGCCCGGACATGTACTGGCTTAAGCAGGGGGACACGTCTGGCACTGCAGGATCTGAGTCCCTGGCGGCGTAGTGTGTTACTGATGGTAGCCTTTGTTACGTTGGTCCCAGCTCTCTGCAGGTCATTCACTAGGTCCCCCCGTGTGGTCCTGGGATTTGTGCTCACCGTTCTTGTGATCATTTTGACCCCACGGGGTGAGATCTTGCGTAGAGCCCCAGATGGAGGGAGATTATCAGTGGTCTTGTATGTCTTCCATTTTCTAATTATTGCTCCCACAGTTGATTTGTTCACACCAAGCTGCTTGCCTATTGCAGATTCAGTCTTCCCAGCCTGGTGCAGGTCTACAATTTTGTTTCTGGTGTCCTTCGACAGCTCTTAGGTCTTCACCATAGTGGAGTTTGGAGTGTGACTGTTTGAACTTGTTATCAGTATAAAAGACACCTGTCCACAACCTCAAACAGGTGCCATTGATACAGGTAATGAGGGCAGGACAGAGGAGCCTCTTAAAGAAGAAGGTACAGGTCTGTGAGAGCCAGAAATCTTGCTTGTTTGTAGGTGACCAAATACTTATTTTCCACCATAATTTGCAAATAAATTCTTTCCAGATCAGCCAATGTGATTGTCTGGATTTGTTTTCTCATTTTGTCTCTCATAGTTGAGGTCTCCCTATGATGCCAATTATAGGCCTCTCTCATCTTTGTAAGTGGGAGAACTTTTACAATTGGTGGGGACTAAATACTTTTTTGCCAAACTGTATCCACACAGCCATTTTTAATGCAGGAATGTGTCATGTATATGACAATGTGTCACCTGCACAGGAAAAGATGGAGAAATCTTCCGAACAGAGAAGACAGTACATGAAAACATGCACATGTTGCAATATTTATTCCAGCTTACATATACAACTAGTACTGTATATTAGATATACATATTACTGAAGGTAAATGGCCGCCATTGGGACTGTCTGTAACAGGAGATCTTTACACCAGGACACCAACCCACAGTGCATAAATATAGGAACAGAACCGAGCATTGTCCTTGACAGACTTGCATGTTCTGGTGTGTAGGGGTTGGATTGGTGAGCATACCTGGTATGTGCGGGTTGGGTAAGTGTCCAGACCATTTGTGCAGCTAGTCACCAAGCCATCCCTACATATCAGGTCTGGTCACCGACCCAACCTCTGCAAGCCTGGTCTGGCCACTGAGCCAGCATCTCCACGCCAGGTCTGGCCACCAACCCAGCTTCTGCACATCAGGTCTGGCCTCCGGCCCGGCATCTCCACGCCAGGTCTGGCCTCCGGCCCGGCATCTCCACGCCAGGTCTGGCCTCCGGCCCGGCATCTCCACGCCAGGTCTGGCCTCCGGCCCGGCATCTCCACGCCAGGTCTGGCCTCCGGCCCGGCATCTCCACGCCAGGTCTGGCCTCCGGCCCGGCATCTCCACGCCAGGTCTGGCCTCCGGCCCGGCATCTCCACGCCAGGTCTGGCCTCCGGCCCGGCATCTCCACGCCAGGTCTGGCCTCCGGCCCGGCATCTCCACGCCAGGCCTGGCCACCGGCCCGGCAGCTCCACGCCAGGCCTGGCCACCGGCCCGGCAGCTCCACGCCAGGCCTGGCCACCGGCCCGGCAGCTCCACGCCAGGCCTGGCCACCGGCCCGGCAGCTCCACGCCAGGCCTGGCCACCGGCCCGGCAGCTCCACGCCAGGCCTGGCCACCGGCCCGGCAGCTCCACGCCAGGCCTGGCCACCGGCCCGGCAGCTCCACGCCAGCTCTGGTTACAGATATGTGCAATACGCATCAGATCCAGTCACCAGCGAACCCTTTTTGCATATTTTTGAATTATCTTCTTTCACTTTTTCAACCCTACACTTTGACAGGACAAATTTTATAAACTTCAGAGTTAGGCTGTATAGTGGGGGGTGTTCAAATATAGTTGTGAGACTTCATGGATAGCCCTCAGTATGATCCACTTGCTCTTCTCATTCTACTTACTGTTGTCACTTTCTTCAGATCGGTGTATAAAATATATCCTGTTCTCTCCACAGCAAAAAGTTGTACGCTACTTCCCCACCGAGCGCGGCCAGCCCATTCTTCATGGACACGTCACGCTGACTCTGACCAGCCATAAGGTGGCCGACACGCACGTGGAGAGAGTCATCTCACTGCAGTACAAAGACCAGAGCCTGAAACGTTCCATCATTCACCTCCAGTTCACCTCCTGGCCGGAGCTGTACGTCCCCGACATGGTTTATATACCTGCAGAAACATAATTTCTAAGTCTGAAGTTTCACCTGCACTCCAAACAAACTGCTATGTGTGCAGAAATACTTGGAAAAAAAATACACACACACACACACGAAAAGCTCCATTGATAATAATTCCTTGGTTTCTGAATTTTTTTCCTTATACGAAGTGTATGTCGGTGCCGATTTTTAAATACAATTGCCAGCTTTTTTTCTTCACTGTAGCTCAGAGAATGAGCTGTCACTTTCTGCAGAGTTAAAGGAAACTTGGTTTCTTTTAAGAAACTAAAAGGAAACATTGTTTCTTTTAACTTGGGGAAATAAACTAAAGAAAAACTCTTTTAGCTGGGGGAAAGTGACAGCTGAATTTCTGAGCTATAGTGAAGGGAAAAAAAAAAAGCGATAATTACATTTAAAAACTGGCACAATAATTTAAAAAAAAAACGGCATGGGTTCCCCTCCTCCCATCCATACCAAGCCCTTCGGGTCTGGTATGGATTTTGAGGGGAACTCCCAAGCCAAAATGTACAAAAAAATAGCGTGGTGCCCCAAAATCCATACCAAACCCTTATCCAAGCATGCAGGTCAGGAAGGGGGGGGGGAATGAGTGAGCGACCCCCCCCCCCCCCCCCCCCCTCTGAACCATAACAGGCCACATGCCCTCAACATGGGGGGCACCCCCCCCCCAAAGCACCATGTCCCCATGCTGATGAGGACAAGGGCCTCTTCCCTGCAACCCTGGCCGGTGGTTGTGGGGTTCTGTGGGCATGGGGCTTATCAGAATCTGACAAGGGGCCCCCAGATCCTCCCCCCGCATGTGAATGAGTATGGGTTACATGGTACCCCTACACATTCACAAAAAGTGTAGTGTGAAAAAAGACAGGACATTGTCTTTGACAAGTCCTTTATTAAAAGAAAAAACTAAAAGAATGTCCCCCGCAGTAGATCCAATGTCAATCATGATGTCCACTGCCGACCCGAAAAAAGAAAAAACAAAAGTTCCGTCCCCGACAATGGCTTCCAGGCCTCTGAGCTGGCTTGACAGTCCTTAAATATGTAAGGGGCGGGGCCACCCGGGGACATCACGCATGTGACTCCACCCCATGTGGCATCAATGCTGTCACATGGGGCGGGGTCACTCCAGTGATGTCCCTGGGCGGCCCCGCCCCTCACATATTTAAGAACTGTCAAGCCAGCTCAGGCAGAGGGCTGGAAGCCATCGTCAGGAACGGAACCTTTTTTTTTTTTTTATTTTGGGTCGGTGGCGGACATCATGATTGACGTTGGATCTACTGCAGGGGACACTTGTTTTATTTTTTTTTTAGGCGTCGCACTGCGGCATGATTCTTCTGACAGTGGGAGGGGCCTAAAACATGAACCTATTTACTAAATACACGGGAACGTGACACAGTCCTTCTCTTCAAAAAAAAATACTGTGGCACAAGTAAGAGTCTAACCAGGGTCAGGTGTATGTTTTGCATGGGTCAGAGTCAGGTGTATGTTTTGCATGGGTCAGGGTCAGGTGTATGTTTTGCATGGGTCAGGGTCAGGTGTATGTTTTGCATGGGTCAGGGTCAGGTGTATGTTTTGCATGGGTCAGGGTCAGGTGTATGTTTTGCATGGGTCAGGGTCAGGTGTATGTTTTGCATGGGTCAGGGTCAGGTGTATGTTTTGCATGGGTCAGGGTCAGGTGTATGTTCTCTGCATGGGTCAGGTGTATGTTCTTTGCATGGGTCAGTAGACGGAGTATTACAAAACCTTTCACACACCCCAGTGCAGATCTACCCCCCCCCCCCCCCCCACAAATACCAGATCCCAGTACAGATCTTCCTCCTCGTTTTTGAACTCCCCTTAAAATGCTTTACTTGGCGTCCATTGGACAACAAAGGTCTGTTGTTATGGTCGTACTCCCAACACTGCTTTGCTGCAAAAACAGGCATGCTGAGTAGAGGAGGGTTTATCCTGGACTGGACTACACTTTTTTTGTGGTTGCTCAGTATCCAGTCCTCATGAACAGTTGATGATCTTCTTTGTGTTCTTCACTGGACCCCAAGAAAAGACATTCCAGTAGGATACACTTTAACATCATTCATCTGTATGTTTCTGAAAATATCTTTCTTTTTTTTTTTTTTTAAAGAGGACTCCCGGATAGTAAAGGAAACCTATTGTGGTTCATCCAGGATGTTCATAAACACTACTTGCACCAGCGCCCCCTTCACATGCCCATTGTAGTGCACTGCAGGTGAGTGGGTCTCCTTCCGGCTACGTACCTGGAATATATCACGATACACCAGATTTGACTCTTTCCTCCCGATCTTGATTTCTGTTTGATCTTCCTTAGCTCTGGTGTGGGAAGGACGGGGGCCTTCTGCCTGTTGTATGCCGCCATGCAGGAAGTGGAGGCCGGGAACGGCATCCCAGACCTGGCTCAGCTGGTGAAGAAGATGAGGCAGCAGAGGAAGCACATGCTGCAGGAGAAGGTACGGCACTGCTGATTTGGATGGAGGTTCCTCGGTATCCTAATGTGAAGTGTCTGATGTACAGATCAGATACTGGGGAACATGAATGCCTGGTCAGACATTTGCGAACCACCAAGCAGACACCAGGTTTTATATGTCATCTGAGCTGACCTCTCAATCCAGGAAGTAGATGGTGACCCCGGATGATAGCCAAACAAAGACGACAATGTTGAGATTTCAAGTGTGCCATTTTTTTTTTCTCCCAGATACATCTGAAGTTCTGCTACGAGGCAGTTCTGAAGCATGCGGAGCAAGTTCTGCAGAGACATGGGGTCTGCACTCCCTCCTCTAGCAGGCCACATCATTCTTCCTCTCAGAAGGTAAGTGCCTGCAAGGGGGTTGTGGGGTTCTGCTTGAGAAAGGTGGGTGGCTGGATATAAGTACCTGTAGGGGATTGTGAATTTCTAGATGAGAAAGGTCCGTATCTGGAGATAATTACCTGCAGGGAGTGGCAGGTGTCTTGGTAGGAAAGGTAAGTGGCTTAAGAGATATGTACTTACAGGGGAAGGAGGTATGTGTCTTGGTGGGAAAGGTAAGTGACTTGGAGATAAGTACCTGCAGGATATTTGTAGGTATCTTGGTAGTGAAGGTGAGCGGCTTGCAGATAATTACCTGCAGAGGCCTGGAGATGTCTTAGACGGGAAGGTGAGTGGCTTTGAAAGAAGTACCTGTAGGAGGTGGTAGGTGTCTTGGTCAGGAAGGTGAGTGGCTTGGAGAGAAGTACCTGCATTGTATTTGTAGGTGTCTTGGTAGGGAAGGTGAGTGGCTTGCAGATAATTACCTGCAGAGGCCTGGATGTGTCTTGGACGGGAAGGTGAGTGGCTTGGAGAGATATACCTGTAGGAGGTGGTAGGTGTTTTGGTTGGGAAGGTGAGTGGCTTGCAGATAACTGCCTGCAGGGGGTGGCAGGTGTCTTGGCAGGGAAGGTGAGTGGCCTAGAGAAGTACTTGCGGGGGCTTGGAGGTGTCTTGGTAGGGAAGGTGAGTGACTTAGAGATAAGTACCTGCAGAGGGTCTGGAAGGGGAAGGCAAGCATCAAGCAAAGCAACACAATCAAAGATTATTTGTTAATGACAATATAATAAACAATATTTTATTTGAACGATTAACATAAAAACCAGGAAGCCCACCAAAACCTTTCCAATATTCTACACTATATTGCCAAAAGTATTGTCCCCGCCCTCCATATCATGTGATTCAGGTGTTCCAATCCCCTCCATGGACACAGGTGTATACAATCAAGCCCCTAGGCATGCAGACTGCTTCTATTATTATTATTATTATTATTATTATTACTACGAGTTTATATAGCGCCAAAGGGTTTGCTCAGCGCTGTACAATAGGGGGGACAATACATGGCACAGTACAACAACAACAAACAACGTACGAGGGGTAAGAGGGCCCTACTCTTTCAAGCTTACAATCTAGGAGGGAGGGGGTAGTGGAACAATAGGAAGTGGCTGAGGGGGATGAAGTGGTGTGAGGAATGAGGGAGAATGGCCGTTAGGTGAGGGTGGGGTAGGCTTCCCTGAAGAGATGGGTTTTGAGGGAGCGCCTGAATGTGAAGAGGGAAGGCGACAGTCTGATGGATTGGGGCAGTGAGTTCCAGAGGATGGGGGAGGACCTGGAGAAGTCCTGCAGTCGTGCATGGGAGGAGGAGACCAGGGAGCAGGATAGAAGGAGGTCCTGTGAGGAGCGAAGGGTACGGGTAGGGCGGTACTTGGGGATCAGGTTGGTGAGGTAGTCAGGGGCAGTGTTGTGAACGGCTTTGTAGGTCAGGGTTAGGAGTTTAAATTTGATGCGTTGGGCAATCGGGAGCCAGTGGAGGGAGAGGCAGAGGGGGGTGGCAGAGGTGGAGTGGGTGGTGAGGTGGATGAGTCTAGCCGCTGAGTTCAGGATGGTCTGGAGCGGGGAGAGCCTGCACTTGGGTAGGCCGGTGAGGAGGGAGTTGCAGTAGTCAAGGCGTGAGATGATGAGGGAGTGTACTAGAAGTTTGGTGGTGTCTGGGGTGAGGAAGGAGCGTATCTTGGCAATGTTGCGAAGATGGAGCCTGCATGTGTTTGTGAGCGATTTGACATGCGGTTGGAGGGAGAGGTTCGAGTCAAGAATGACGCCAAGGACTTTGGCTTGCGGGGCGGGAGTGATAGTGGAGTTGTTGGTGATGATGGATAGGATGGGGGGGGGGTGTTGGCAGGGGGAAAGATGAGGAGCTCGGTTTTGGAGAGGTTGAGCTTGAGGAAATGTAGCGACATCCAGTCTGAGATGTCATTTAGGAGGTGAGTGATGCGGGCGGAGATAGTGGGGGTGAGGTGAGGGGTGGAGAGGTAGATTTGGGTGTCGTCAGCATAGAGGTGATAGTTGAAGCCGTAAGATTGTATGAGTTTGCCCAGGGAGGAGGTGTAGATGGAGAAGAGAAGGGGTCCAAGGACAGAGCCTTGGGGGACCCCAACAGAGAGGGGGAGGGAGGGGGAGGTGGCACCATTGTAGGTGACACTGAAGGAGCGTCGGGATAGGTAGGATGAGAATCAAGAGAGAGCAGTATCTCCGATGCCAAGGGAGAGTAGTTTATTAAGGAGGAGGGGGTGGTCAACTGTGTCGAAGGCCGCAGAGAGGTCCAGGAGAAGGAGGACAGAGTAGTCGCCCTTGGCTTTGGCGTTTAGTAGGTCGTTAGTGATTTTGAGGAGGGCAGTTTCAGTGGAGTGTAGGGGACGGAAGCCGGACTGTAGAGGGTCAAGGAGGTTATTGTCAGTAAGGTGGGAGCTTAGGCGATTGTAGACTATGCGTTCAAGGAGCTTGGAGGTGAGTGGCAGCAGGGAGATGGGTCTGAGGTTGTTGGGGTCCGCGGGATCCAGGGAGGGCTGTTTGAGGATGGGGGTGATATGCGCGTGCTTTAGGGGGGAGGGGAATACGCCAGTAGAGAGGGAGAGATTGAAGATGTGGGTGAGGGAGCGGATGAGGGAAGAGGGGGGTGACCGGAGGAGTTGAGAGGGGATAGGGTCCAGGGGGCAGGTAGTGAGGCGGGCTTTTGAGAGGACTTTGGCGACTTCCTCAGTAGTGACAGGGCTGAGGGAGTGCAGTGCGGGGGGGGTTATGGTGGGCGGGGCATTGGGAGAGGAGGGGGGCAGTGTGGTTGTGAGGGCAGAGGAGGGGGGAGATGAAGGGGTGACGGGGGTGGGGAGGCTAGGTGGGGAGGTAGATTGCAAGTTGACGATGTCCTTACGGAGAGCGTCAATCTTGTTGTGGAAATGGGTGGCAATCTCGTGGGCGGTGAGAGAGGTACTGAGTGGAGGAGGGGGGGGGGGGAGAGCAGGGAGTTGAAGGTGGAGAAGAGTCGGCGGGGGCAGGAGGAGAGGGTGTTTATTAGGTTAACAAAGTAGGCCTGCTTGGCGGCGTGGAGGGAGGAGGTGTAGATAAGAAATGCAGATTTGTAGAGGGAGAAAGTATGAGGGGACCTGGTTTTGCGCCATAGTCTCTCCAGCACACGACTGCGACGTTTGAGGCGTTTAGTGCTGTCGGTCTGCCAGGGTTGGAGCGGTCTGGGTTTGATGATGCGTGTGGTTAGGGGTGCCAGAGAGTCTAGGGTAGCTGACAGTGAGTCGTTGTACAAGGTGGTGGCTATGTCAGGACATGACAGTGGGAGGATGCTGTCGTGTAGGCGGTCGGCGGCAGAGTGGAGGGGGGCCGGGTTCAGGTTGCGGAGGTTGCGGCTGGTGATGGTTTGGCGTTTTTGAGGGGGGGAGTTGGGGGAAGGGGAGATGGAGAAGGTGATGAGGTGGTGGTCGGAGAGAGGGAAGGGGGTGTTCGAGAACTGGTTGAGGGTACAGAGGTGGGAGAAGACAAGGTCCAGGGTGTTCCCTCCGAAGTGGGTGGAGGATTGAGTGTGCTGTGTGAGCGCGAAGGAGGAGGTTAGGTGGAGGAATTGGGAAGTAGCCGGGGTGTTGTCGTTGATGGGGATGTTGAAGTCCCCGAGGATGATGGTGGGGAGCTCAGAGGAGAGGAAGAAGGGGAGCCAGGCGGTGAAGTCATCCAGGAAGCGGGCTATGGATCCGGGAGGCCTGTAGATCACTGCGATCCTTAGGGGGGTGGGTGAGAAGAGTTGGATGCAGTGCGCCTCAAAGGAGGGGAAGGAAAGAGAGGGCGGGTTAGGGAGGACCTGGAAGGTGCTAAGCGGTGATAGGAGCAAGCCGACACCACCACCTCTGCGATCGCTCAGTCTTGGTGAATGGGTCCAGATGAGACCTCCATGGGTGAGTGCCACAGGGGAGGTAGAGTCAGTGGCCTGTACCCAGGTTTCGGTGACTGCTAGGAGGTTGAGGGAGCGGGAGATGAAGAGGTCATGGATGGCGGTAAGCTTATTGCAAACCGAACGGGCATTCAGGAGTGCAACCGAGAGAGGGGGGATAGATATGGGGAGGAGGGGTACATGTATGAGGTTGAGGGGGTCGCGTCGGCTGGCGTGAGCAGGGGGGGCTCTAGGGGGGGGTGTGAGGTGGTGAGGGGCCAGGGTTTGGGGAGATGTCCCCAGCTGATATGAGGAGGGTGAGGAAGGTGGCGTGGGAACGGGAGGTGTAGGAGCGCTTGGGTCTGAAAGTGGTGGCAAGTGGGTCAGCGGGGAAGTGGAGTAGCAGGAGGAGGTGGTGGGTGCCATAGTGGGGAGAGGGGAGAAGTGAGGGGGCGATATAGAGCTGCTTAGCGGGGGTGGGTGGGTAGAGGAAGGCGGTTTTAGGGATGGAGGAGGGGACAAGGAGGAGGAGCGCGGGCGGCATGTTGGGGTGAGCGGGCTGCAGGAAGGGTCGGGGTAGGTGAGGGGGTGCTGGTCAGGGATGGCGAAGCAGTGTCCGAAACGCAGTGGGAGGTGGCTGGTAGTCCCAGGTGGGGTGGAGGGCAGGGGATCCCTGGTGGGATGGTGGCCGTGCTATCCCTGGTGGGTTAGTAGCGATCCCTGGAGGGATAGTGGTTAAGGGTCCCTGGTGGTTAGGGTTTCCGGTGGGTGGTGGGATCCCTGGTGGCTGGTGGTGGGATGGTGGTTGGGCTCCCTGATGGGTAGTGGGTGCCCCTGGTGGAGTACCTGATGTCCTGGAGCGTCGGGGTGGAAGTGGATCCCTCCTATGTTAGGAGGACCGTTGGTGGTGGTGGTAGCTTCCCCGGAGGAGCGGAGGCGTCCCGCTGCGATTCCAGCCACGGCCGGCAGGAAACACCGCGGCTTCGGGTGCCGTGGTAGGCCTCAAGCCGCTTCGGACCGCCGGAGCTCCGCTGGAGGGACGGAGTGTCTGTGTCCCCTTCAGGGTGTTGGTGGGGACATCGGCAGCAGGCTCAGGGGCCCGGATGGCAGCGGATCGGGCGCGGGGGCGCCGGAGCTGACGAGCACGTGGCTGCTCCGGGCGAGCTGGTACCCGGTGGTCGGGATGGACCCAGGGCCAGTGAGGGGGGCCCTGGGGAGGCTGGCTGATCGGCGGGGACCGGGGAACAGAGCAGCGGCGGCCTGGGCTGATGCCCGGCGATCCGGGTCGGCCGCGCCAGAAATCGAGGCCGCGGCTTCGGGTGCCGGGTAGGCCGCAAGTCCCGGAGGTCCAGGAAAAAGGTCCAGTGGCCTTACCTGGCTGATGAGCAGGGACCGAAGGATCGTGGGGCCCCCGTTAGGGTCCGCTGCTGCCCAGATGGCAGCGGATTGGGGCCAGGGGAGCAGGAGCTCGCCAACGCACGTCTACAAACATTGGTGAAAGAATGGGTCGCTGTCAGGAGCTCAGTGACTCCAAGCGTGGTCCCGTGATAGATGGCCACCTGGGCAATAAGTCCATCCGTGACATTTCCTGGCTACTAAATATTCCACGCTCAACTGTTAGTGGGATTATAACAAAGTGGAAGCAACTGGGAACAACAGCAACTCCTGGCATTTGAAACCCCCTAAAGGGCCGGGAGGCACTGGTGTGAAGGGGTTAAGGTGGTGGGAAATCAATTCTATGAAGACATTCTCCATAGTCTTCCAGAAGAAACACAGTGGGCAGTGTCAGCCCTGGAGAGCCCATATGGGTCCTAAAGTGGAGAGGTCGGAGTCATGGAAGACTTGGTCAGCCCACAGCCAAGAGCTTCTGTGCAGTTGCTTGCCTTTTACATAAAGCCTAAGGGTAGCTAAAATTAAAAAGAGAGAAATCAGCACAAGGGGCAGTCAACAAGATATGTCCCTTATACTGATTCTTCTTCTTTTAGTAGAAATCCTTCTTCGTCCCTGCCCCCCCCACCCACCTGCTGCCATAATCTTCCGATGCTGTGGGGGTTAATAGGTTAATACAACTAAGGGACTGTCACAGGCTCCCATCAAGAGAGCCGAACTATTCCCCCCCATTTCTGGTCAGCATTTACAGAAGCAACACTACAGCCTTTATGAATGAAACACAGACTTTGTATGGAGCGATGGGAGAATGATAGCTCCACCTCCTCCTTTCATACACTGTCTTCCATTCACAGAATCTGTACTATGGCTTCTTTGAATGGAGGAGTGGATGGAAAGGCCGGGCATAGTAGGGCTCTGTTAATTGATTTAACCCCCACCGTACTGGAAGATTACAGTCTGGAGGAGGCATAGATGAAGTAAGATTTCTACTGAAAGGAGAATCGGCACAAAGGACACATCCTACTGACTACGCTATGTCCCTTGTGCTGATTTTTTTCAAATCGGAAGCTGCACTTGGGCCTTAACCTCCATTTAATACTCCAAGTTACACTCTTTGATTTCACTGCACTGTTGTCACCTTATTAGAGGAAATGGAAAATAAATGAATCTACGGGCAGAACTAATAAGTAATAAAATTTATATTAAAGGGGGGGGGATTCAGAAAAACAACTGCAGACCAGAGGCGGACTGACCATTTGGAACTCGGGCACTGCCCGAGGGCCCGGGGTCAGTAGGGGGCCCCATGAGATGCCCCTGGTACCTTTTTCATAGGCTTTTTTCAGTTTGGGCAAGGACACAGGGGCCCCATGATCCCCTATTGCCCGGGGACCCTATGAGTTGTCAGTCCGCTCCTGCTGCAGACTACATCATAAATGTAATTTTTGATTTTTTTTCCCCCAGAGGTCCCAGCTAACCCTTCCATTTCCCTTCCAGTTGTACTCTCTGCAGGATCCGCAGGACCTTGTGCTCGGAGGGGATATGCCCATCAGCTCCATCCAAGCTACCATTGCCAAGCTTAGTATTAAGCCGTCTTCCGGCAGCCCTGAGGCCACCAACCATTATCAGCCGCCTCTAATCCCTGCAATAAGTGAACAAGCAGCACCCGAGTTCTCTCAGACGGTTTTTCCTCCAAGCTCTTCCCAGCCGGATCTCGTCACGCAGACGTACCCGGAACCGGCGCCATCTCCAATCCCTCCTCAGCCCACTTCCAACGGTCCTGCTGCCGACGTCCCCGTAGAAGCAATTAACCATCATGCATCGGTCTCTGAAGATGTGGCGGCTGGACCAGAGGCCAGCAACGCTCCTGCCGCACCCTCATCGTCCTCTCTGAACCTGCTGGCCTCTCTCACCCCCGAGGCCTTCAACCTGGACTCTTCCCAGCGAGGAAAGCAGAAGATGAACAAGCAGAGCTTCCTGCAGCCGCAGAACGACGGTGGCCTGGCCCGGGCAAGCAAGGCTGACGATGACCCTCTGAGCATGCTGGACCCTCTCTGGACACTCAATAAAACTTAGACTGGGAGGTCTTTCTTGCAGTAGATTCTGGACAATGGTCCCCGTGCACTCCGTCATCGGGGGTCCCTCTTAGACTGAAACGGTGGGTATGAGAAACCGCAAATCTGGTCCACGTTTACGGGGAGGATTTCCTTCTGGTCTATGGGAACCCACAGAGTAGGTATAATGACTACATTGTAGAGTCTCTCGATGACAGCCTTAAGACGACGTAATTCTGGAGCATCTGCTGACCACACCTGGTTATGACTGTCCGAAGGCTGGATGGGTATCGGCCATGCAATCATTGCTTTGCTAAACCCGTAATCCTCCTACAAGATATACAGGACGCCCCACCTCCGGCACCCACGCCTGGCTTGCCCGAATGGGGCTAATGTAGCACTTTTCAGGTCACTCGGAGTGACCCGTATATGACATGAGGACCCTGCCTTACACTACAGGAAACAACTCCTTCTTTGTGCAGCATCACCTTCTGTGTTCATCTCTGCTTGTCACTGTGGAGCCCATTCCGCCATCTTCCACTCATAGAAACTGGTAACAATGGAGTTCCTCTGTAACACCATCCCATGAACATACCCTTCGTAAATTATATAGGATTCATTTAAAAGCTACATTCTGTAAATGTATCAAACAAGCCTTTCCTTCATGTATAGAGTTCTTCACAAGTCATGATTTATTTTTTTTTTATTTTTTAAGGCCGGGTTCCCGTTCGCTGTAAGTTATGATCAGGCTTGCAGTAGGCGTTTACTATCCTGAAATGTTTAGATTGTGTGATAAGGCAACGGGTGCAAGATGGGACAAGAGGAAAGCGTGCAAGGTGGAATGAAGGTGGTGATGAGTGCAGGGTGGAACGAAGGTGGTGAGGAGGAGTGCAAGGTGGAACGAAGGTGGTGAGGAGGAGCGCAGGGTGGAACGAAGGTGGTGAGGAGGAGCGCAGGGTGGAACGAAGGTGGTGAGGAGGAGCGCAGGGTGGAACGAAGGTGGTGAGGAGGAGCGCAGGGTGGAACGAAGGTGGTGAGGAGGAGCGCAGGGTGGAACGAAGGTGGTGAGGAGGAGCGCAGGGTGGAACGAAGGTGGTGAGGAGGAGCGCAGGGTGGAACGGGGGGGGGGGGGGGGGGGGGAGTGCAACAAGCAAGGTGGGATGATCAGCGGAAGGAAGTGAGGTGGGATCATGAGGGGGGAGAGAGGGCAAGATGGGATGATGGGGGGGGGGGGGGCGGTGGCATGATGATAATGATGACCCACGTGACATGGAAAAACAATGTATTTGAAATGCTAAAATTTTGGCCATATTCAATATATTTCAATTAAAATTAAAAAATATATATATATATATATATCTCATGTTGAAAAACGTTTTTATTACAAAATATAGGAAAAATATTTTTAAGAATACATTTCAAATATACTGTATGTCTTTAAAAATACAAATCTACATTTTTGCAATGCATTTACAAATATATGTAAAAATAGATGTTAAAATGGCTTTTTTTATATGTTAAAATAAACTGAAGAATATATTTAAAAAATCTATATTTTTCCTATATTTTGTAATATATAAAAAACGCATTTCATCATGCAGTGTGTGTATATATATATTTATTGAAATATTGAATATGGTCAAAATTGTAGCATTTCAAATATATCTCAATATATTTGGAAAGAATATTTTAAAAATATATTTTTCTCCCATATGGGGAAGTAAGTGAAATGGGATCAAGCATGGGGTGGGGGGCAAAGTAGGATGAGGGAGAGAGAGAGAGAGTGCAAGGTGGGTTGAGGGGGAGGGGAGGTGGGATACTGAGGATAGGGGGAGAGAGAGCAAAGTGGGATTATGAGGAAGGAGAGGGTGAGAGAGAGCAAGGTGCTAGGATGAGGAGGAGAGGGGGCAAGGACCAATGATGAGGAGGGAGAGAGCAGGGGTGGGGTGGAACAAGGTACAATGATGAGGGGAGGAAGAGAGAGCGGGGGGGGGGGCAAGGTGCTATAATGAGGGAGAGCGAGAGGGGGGGAGTTAGGTGCGATGATAGGGGGAGAGAGAGCGGGAAAGGGGGGGGGGGCAAGGTGCTATAATGAGGGAGAGCAAGAGAGAGAGAGGGGGAGTTAGGTGCGATGATAGGGGGGGAGAGTGAGGGGGGCAAGGTGCGATGATAGGGGGAGAGTGGAGCAGGCCAAAGCGCAGCGAGTGGGAATGAGGGAGAGCGAGGGGCATGGTGCAACAATGCAGGTGGGGGGGTGGGGGGGGGGGGCAAGATTTCACATCCATCCTACATTGCTGTACTGGGGTCACCAGGTCACATCCGTTTGTGAGTCCTTAGAATTGTAGACACGACAACAATGTCTAATATAAGGTAGCATCGTTCTGTGTGGTCACCCCCTCCCCCGCCCCAACTTCAGGTTCGTATTCACAGCCTCTTTGGAGGATTTATATAATGCACACTTGGAGGTCACATCATGAACAGCTAAAACTTCCATTATAAGGCCCTATGTTGGCCAAAATGTATTTTGTTTTGAATAATGCTGGGAAGGGTTAAAAGCCCCTGTTATGTTCCTATTGCCATCTGTGATCCCATTGGAGAGAGTTTCCACAATGTCGGCATCTGGTAGGTGTGTGGTAGCGCTGGACTGATTGGAGTCTATGTACATAATATTCTGACCACTGATGGGTACAGTGAATAACATTGATTATCTCCTTACAATGGCACCTGAAAGTGGATGGAACATATTGGGCAGCAAGTGAACATCTTGTCCCTGAAGTTGATGTGTTGAAAGCAGAAAAAAAATGGACAAAGGTAAGGATTGGAGGGGTGTTGCCATGGGCCAAATTGTAATGTCTAGACGCCTGGGTCAGAGCAACTCCAAAACTGCAAGTGTTGAGAGATGTTCCTGGTCTGCAGTGGTTAGGACTGACCAAAAGTGGTCCAAGGAAGGAACATCGGCCAACTGGAGACAAACTCAATGATGGAGGTGGAGAGGGAAGACTGATGAAGGTGGGGAGGGCTCATTGGGGGGGGGGGGGGGGTTGAGAGGGAAGACTGATGAAGGGGGAAGACTCATTGATGGAGGTGGAAAGGGAAGACTGATGAAGGTGGGGAGGGGAAGACTTATGGGTGGAGGTGGACAGGGAAGACTGATGAAGGTGGGGAGGGGAAGACTTATTGGTGGAGGTGGAGAGGGAAGACAGATGAAGGTGGGGAGGGGGAAGACTCATGGGTGGAGGTGGAGAGGGAAGACTCATGGGTGGAGGTGGAGAGGGAAGACTGATGAAGGTGGGGAGGGGGAAGACTCACTGGGGGAGGTGGAGAGGGAAGACTGATGAAGGTGGGTTGGGGAGGGGAAGACTCATTGATGACTTCCTGCGGGCAGTGACCCATTCCCTCTCAGGTAGAGCTACTGTCAGCATTGGAATCCAGTCTTCCTGGGTGGGTCTGATGGCATGTCCCTTGCTGTGTGCTCTGATCCCTCCTACCCACCCTTCCTTCCCTACAGGACCCAGTAGGGAGTAGGGTGAGGAACACTCTTTGACACACCCAAAAGAAAGTAAAGATTGGAGTCACTGCTTGCTGAAGTCAATATGAGTTATTGTCTTCTACAGGTTGCTTGTGCTCAGAGTTCCCAGGTCACAGGGTCCCTTTAAACGGTTTGCACATTAACTGTTGTGGCTGGAGTTCTACATCAATTATAAATCGGTCATAATCGCTGGTGCTCCAGAGCCTCCAGGATTGGTCTAGGCAACCAAGCAGAGCTGAGGCAACACATACAGAATGTAGGCATCAGTCAGGCCAATCTAGGAGCCACAAAGTATTGCCATCCTCACCAATAAAAGTAGCTGATCTGCTACCGATTAGAAGCACAGATTCTAATATTTGTCCCATCCTACCAGAGTGGAGGACTCACTACCCCCATGAGTGGAGGACTCACTACCCCCATGAGTGGAGGACTCACTACCCCCATGAGTGGAGGGCCCACTACCCCCTTGAGTGGAGGACCCACTACCCCCATGAGTGGAGGACCCACTACCCGCATGAGTGGAGGACCCACTACCCGCATGAGTGGAGGACCCACTACCCGCATGAGTGGAGGACCCACTACCCCCATGAGTGGAGGACCCACTACCCCCATGAGTGGAGGACCCACTACCCCCATGAGTGGCGGACCTCTACCCCCATGTGCGGCGGACCCCTACCCCCATGAGTGAAGGACCCCTACCCCCATGAGTGAAGGACCTCTACCCCCATGTGTGAAGGACCTCTACCCCCATGAGTGAAGGACCTCTACCCCCATGTGTGAAGGACCTCTACCCCCATGTGTGAAGGACCCCTACCCCCATGTGTGAAGGACCCCTACCCCCATGTGTGAAGGACCCCTACCCCCATGTGTGAAGGACCCCTACCCCCATGTGTGAAGGACCTCTACCCCCATGAGTGAAGGACCCCTACCCCCATGCAAAGGGAGTGCAAAGTCTTGGTTTTCCAGTTTTTTTTCTTTTTTTTTTGCTCAGGCTGTGTCTGCTTACTAAGCCTTTACACACCTTTTTGCTTTGACGCACCCAGAATGAATATAACAGATTTAAACTGAAAATTGAATTGGGTTTTAAAGGAAGTCTTATGAGGGAAATACTTGGAGAGCCATTGCTGAAAATGCTAACCCTCCTGCTTGCCATGCTGATTCATTTGCTTCAGCATTGCTTCTTAAAGCGGAGCTCCACCCAAAAGGAGAAGTTCTGCTTTAAGCCTTTGTCCCCCCGCTCCCCATTAAGGATTGTCATCTTTGGGGAACGGGGGGGCAAATTAACAGGTACCCGCTCCCACTTCCACTGCGATCGCTTAGGTGATCGGAAGCGCAAGTTGTCCTCCCCCCTCCCTCCCTGTAGTCTTCTGGGACAAGTGACAGGTCCCAGAAAACTACAGGTCCATTCACAAAGCTCAGCGTTTCTCGCACATGCTCAGTGAGCACCTGTGAAGCCGCAAGCTGTCACAGCCCGATGCCCACACTGAAGATGCCGGCACCAGGGAGAGAAGACGGCTGGTGAAACCAGCCGTGGTGAGGACACCGCTGGACCGAGGGACAGGTAAGTGGCTGTATTTTAAAAGTCAGCAGCTACAGTTTTTGTAGCTGCTGACTTTTTTTTTTTTTCAGGTGGAGCTCACCGTGGTGACACTGTACTGCTAGGGTGACAGTATGTGCAAAAAATAATAATATAAAAAAAAAAAAAAGTTTTTAAAAATTAACTAATTTGGGTTATTTTTTTTAATAAAATGTTAGATGGATACATTTTGGCCAAGGTTTATGAAGAAAGATTATTTATTTGCAAAATTTTATAAGGAAAACCCCTTTTTTTTTTTTTTTTTTTTTTTCAAAATTTTTGGACTTTTTCATTTATATAGCGAAAAAAAAAATAAAAATCCCAGCGGTGAATAAATACCACCAAAATAAAGCTTTATCTGTCTCAAAAAATGCTAAAAAATTCAAATTGTCATTCAAAGTGTGATAGCGCTGAAAGCTGAAAATTGGCCTGGACTGGAAGGGGGGTGAAAGTGTCTGGACTGGAAGGCGGGGAAAGTGTCCGGACTGGAAGGGGGTGAATGTGTCCGGACTGGAAGGGGGGAAAGTGTCCGGACTGGAAGGGGGTGAAAGCGTTCGGGCTGGAAGGGGGTGAAAGCGTCCGGGCTGGAAGGGGGTGAAAGCGTCCGGACTGGAAGGGGGGTGAAAGCGTCCGGACTGGAAGGGGGGGTGAAAGCGTCCGGACTGGAAGGGGGGGTAAAAGCGTCCGGACTGGAAGGGGGGGTGAAAGCGTCCGGACTGGAAGGTGGGGTGAAAGCGTCCGGACTGGAAGGTGGGGTGAAAGCGTCCGGACTGGAAGGTGGGGTGAAAGCGTCCGGACTGGAAGGTGGGGTGAAAGCGTCCGGACTGGAAGGTGGGGTGAAAGCGTCCGGACTGGAAGGGGGGGGGGTGAAAGTCCGGGCTGGAAGGGGGTGAAAGCGTCCGGACTGGAAGGGGGGGGGGAAGCGTCTGGGCTGGAAGGGAAGAGGGTGAAAGCGTCCGGACTGGAAGGGAAGAGGGTGAAAGCGTCCGGACTGTAAGGGGGGGAAAGCGTCCGGACTGTAAGGGGGGGAAAGCGTCCGGAGTGGAAGGGGGGGAAAGCGTCCGGAGTGGAAGGGGGGGAAAGCGTCCGGAGTGGAAGGGGGGGAAAGCGTCCGGAGTGGAAGGGGGTGAAAGCGTCCGGAGTGGAAGGAGGTGAAAGCGTCCGGACTGGAAGGGGGGGGGGAAGCGTCCGGACTGGAAGGGGGGGAAAGCGTCCGGACTGGAAGGGGGTGAAGGGGTTAAAGAAAAAAAAAGACAAAAATGACTGTAACTCCTCTTTCAGGTGATGGCTGCTCTAGCCGTGTGATGGATGGGCTGTAGAGGCTGAGCCTCCCCGGGGCCGAGTGTGAATTTCCTATCCAACCCCCCCTGATGCTTCCCATTGCCTCTAATGAAGATAAGAATTTGTTAAAGCTGAACTGCTGCCACAAATGGTTTCATTTAAACCAGGGGTGTCGCACTGGTAGCCCTTTAGCTGTTGAGAAACTACAAGTCCCATCATGCCTCTGCCTTTGGGAGTCATGCTTGTAACTGTCAATCTTGCAATGCCTCATGGGACTTGTAGTTTGGCAACAGCTGGAAGGCTGACAGTTTGACACCGGTGATTTAAAGGATATAGATCCACTTTTCGACAAATGCCTTTACAAACCCTGATATTACCTTGTAATGGTAGTAGTGAGCTGTGGGAGGGGCCCAGTGGTGTCCGCCCACTACAGTCTGGCTCCTGAATACTACAGGAGGGGGCGGAGACGAGACCAGTCACCCTGCACAAGGAGAGAGAGAGCAGAGCTATAGGAGGGGCCTAGCAGTCTCTGATCTCTACAGGCTGCCTGAAGAAAACTACAGGAGGGGGTGGAGACGGGACCAGTCCCCCTTCACAAGGAGAGAGCAGAGCTGTGGGAGGGGCCCAGAAGGCCCCACCTACTACAGGAGGGGGTGGAGATGAGACCAGTCCCCCTGCATGAGAGAGAGATCAGAGCTGTGGGAGGGGCCCAGCAAGCCGTACTCACTACAGGAGGGGGTGGAGACTAGACCAGTCCCCCTGCACAAGGAGAGAGCAGAGCTGTGGGAGGGGCCCAGCAAGCCCCACCCACTACAGAAGGGGGCAGAGACAAGACCAGTCCCCCTGCACAAAGAGAGAGCAGCAGTGGAGCGGTCTTTATTACAGGAAGCTCCTGCACCGAGGTAACGGCACACTGAATTCCTGCACACAGCTGGAAGGAACATACAAAGCACACCAATCCCCCTGCACAAGGAGCAGAGCTGTGGGAGGGGCTCAGAAGGCCCCACCCACTAGAGAAAACTACAGGAGGGGGCGGAGACGAGACCAGCTGGAAGGAACATACAACACACACTGAGATTCAAAAGGTGAGAAGCAAACTAGAGAAATGCAAGAAGTTCAGCCCAATCCCGAGATATGTACTTTACTGTGAGCTCTGAGGATTGTAGGGGGGGAGGGGCATAGATCTTCCCAGAGAAGGCGGAATAAAATGGAAGGATGGTACCGGCGCTTCCAAAAAATGTTTTTTGAAATTTGAGAACACAAATTTGGGTGGGGGAGGGGTATTGCTAAACTCTTAGCTGTTCCTCCATCGACACTTGCATGTAAATGTATTCTATGTGAATGGGGGGGAGGGGAGTGCAGATCCAACGCGTGAATAATACCCAATTATAGCCACTCGATCAGGAGGATTGAATTCAAATCCAACAAGTCAAATGTTCTTCCAGCAAAGATCCAACCTGCAATGTCTTCATCCCTCTCTTATATCACAATCCCTTCCATCAGTGTCCTCAATCCCCCCCCCCCCACACACACACACAACATAGTCCCCCAATTCACATCAGTTTCCCCTTCACAGTAGTGTTCTAAGACCCCTTGCTCCTCCCCCTCCCCTTTACAATAGTGCCCAACCCCCTTCGTAGCCATTCTCAACCCCTTTCACAGCCGTTCTCAACCCACTTCATAGCTGTTCTCAACCCCCTTCATAGCCGTTCTCAACCCCCTCCACAGCCGTTCTCAACCCCCTCCACAGCCGTTCTCAACCCCCTCCACAGCCGTTCTCAACCCCCTCCACAGCCGTTCTCAACCCCCTCCACAGCCGTTCTCAACCCCCTCCACAGCCGTTCTCAACCCCCTCCACAGCCGTTCTCAACCCCCTCCACAGCCGTTCTCAACCCCCTCCACAGCCGTTCTCAACCCCCTCCACAGCCGTTCTCAACCCCCTTCACAGCCGTTCTCAAACCCCTTTCATAGTCGTTCTCAACCCCCTTCATAGCCGTTCTCAACCCCCTTCAAATCACCACCCCTCCCCCCCAGTACTGTCCTCTGACAGCCCTACCCCCCTCTCATATCACAAATGCCAACAATAGTATGCCCTGCCCTCTTCACATCAACACCCCCCACAGCACTGTCCCCCTTCACATCTTCCCTCCCCCACAGCATTGTCCCCCCTTTCCATCACCACCAACACCATTGTCTCCCCCAACACTGCCCCTCTTCATATTCTACCCCCCTTCCATCACCACACATATACAGTTGTGTGCTCTGTCCTCTTGACATCCCCCCACAGCACTACCCCTTTATTAATCCCCCCTCAGACACCCCACCCAGAGTAGTGCCCTCTGCCCACCTTCACTGTCCTTCCTTAGAGCAGAGAGTGGGAGGCAGAACATTTCTGGACCAAGGGTGGGAGGCACAGCATTGATCAGAGTGCGGGAGCTGCCTGGGTTCACTTTTTGTATGAACCAGCAGGTGATTGGCTATTAGAACCGCCTTGCGTCCTATCAACCAATCACCTGCCGGTAAAAAAAAAGTTAACCCTGGCAGCTACCACACTCCGTTCAATGCTGTGCCTCCTGAACTCCACTCTGCTGTTATAATAGTGTTTCAGTCCGGATCCAGACCGCGGTCCCCCATTTACTGATTCCTGCACTTGGTGATGGTGGCATCTACTGGCCATAATGCAGTATTTCTCCACCCACCTTCTGGATCTGCAGAGCAGATCGTCTGGGAACATTCGATTTTTGCCCTCCTTGCCCTGAATCCATTTACATTCAGTTTTCAGTGGATGAACAGCTATGTCTGTACACACCAGAATGTCACATAGGTCAATGTGGTCATTTTTGAGGGCCTTGTAGCATCCCCTTCCTTAGTGATGTGGGCCCTTTTTGACATCTGGGACATTGTGTTCCCAATACATCTTGGAAACGTGTTTTTAGAATGCTGGTCTTCTGTTGCACTAAGGTAGCAGATGGAGGGCAGTCTGTTGGATTCACTACTTGCACCCTCTCATATCATATCTGGTCCAGCCCGGTCAAGACTGTAACAGAGCTATACAGTGGATATAAAAAGTCTTCACACCCCGGGTAATGTGTTCAGCCTCCTATGGGAAGGACCTCTTGTCACTTTGATGTCCAGCCTCCTTTGGGGAGGACCTCTTGTCACGTGACGTCCAGTCTTCTTTGGACAGGACCTCCCCTTGCTTGGTGTCTGTCTCCTATGGGGAGGACCTCCTCTTCCTTGGTGTCCATCTCCTATGGGGAGAAAGTCTTGTACAGTGGATATAAAAGGTCTACACACCCCTGTGGAAATGTCAGGTTCCTGTGATGTAAAAAAATGAGACAGATAAATCATTTCAGAACTTTTTCCACCTTTAATGTGACCTATAAACTGTACAACTCAGTTGATCAACAAACTGAAATCTTTTAGGTGGAAGGAAGCACAAATAAAAAACTAAAATAATATGGTTGCATAAGTGTGCACACCCTTACACTAATCCTTTCTTGAATCCCCTTTTGCTGTGATTCCAGCACTCAGTCTTGTTGGGGAGGAGTCTATCAGCACGGCACATCCTGACTCTGCAATATTTGCCCGCTCCTCCTTGGAAAAACACTCCAAATCTGTCAGTTTATGAGGGCATCTCCTATGCACATCCCTCTTCAGATCATTCTACAGATTTTCCACCGGATTCAGGTCTGGGCTCTGGCTGGGCCATTCCAACACTTCCATCCTCTTCTGGTGAAGCCATTCCTTTGTGGATTTGGATGGATGCTTTGGGTGGTTGTCATGCTGGAAGATGAAGTTCCTCTTCATGTTCAGCTTTCTAGCAGAAGCCTGAAGGTTCTGTGCCAATATTGACTGGTATTTGGAACTGTTCATAATTCCCTCTACCTGGACTAAGGCCCCAGTTCCAGCTGAAGAATAACAGCCCCAAAGCATGATGCTGCCACCACCATGCTTCACGGTGGGTATGGTGTTCTTTTGGTGATGTGCAGTGTTGTTTTTACGCCAAACATATCTTTTGAAATTATGGCCAAAAAAGTTCACCCTTGGTGTCATCAGACCAGAACACATTTTCCCACATGCTTTTGGGAGACTTCAGATGTGTTTTTGCAAAATTTAGCCGGACTTGGATGTTTTTCTTGGTAAGAAAAGGCTTCCGTCTTGCCACTCTACCCCATAGCCCAGACATATGAAGAAAGGGGAGATTGTTGTCACATGTACCACACAGCCAGTACTTGCCAGATATTCCTGCAGCTCCTTTCATGTTGCTGTAGGCCTCTTGGCCGCCTCCCAGACCAGTTTTCTTCTCGTCTTTTCATCCATTTTGGAGGGACGTCCAGTTCTTGGTGATGTCACTGTTGCGCCATATTTTCTCCACTTGATGCCTGTCTTCACTGTGTTCCATGGTATATCTTTGCCTTGGAAATCCTTTTGCACCCTTCTCCTGACTGATACGTTTTAACAATGAGATTCCTCTGATGCTTTGGAAGCTCTCTGCAGACCCTGGCTTTTTTTCTGTAGGATGCGACTAAGAAAATGTCAGGAAAGGCCTACTAGAAGAGCTGAACTTTATTTGGGGTTAATCAGAAGCACTTTAAATGATGGCGGGTGTGTACTGACTCCTATTTAACAGGATTGTGAATATGATCGCTTAATTCTGAACACAACTGCATCCCCAATTATAGGAGGGTGTGCACACTTATGCAACCGCATTATTTTAGTATTTTGTTTACTCCCATGTCTCCTAAAATTTCAGTTTGTTTTTCAATTGAGTTGTACAGTTTATAGGTCACATTAAAGGTGGAAAAAGTTCTGAAATGATTTATCTTTGTTTCATTTTTCTACATCACAGAAACCTGACATTTTAACAGGGGTGTGTAGACCTTTTATATCCACTGTACAAGACTTTCTCCCCATAGGACACGGACACTAAGGAAGAGGAGGTCCTCCCCATAGGAGACGGACACCAAGCAAGGGGAGGTCCTCTCCAAAGAAAGACGACACCATGTGACAAGGTCCTCCCCATAGGAGGCTGGACACCAAGTGACAAGAGGTCCTCCCCATAAGAGGCTGGACACCAAGTGACAAGAGGTCCTCCCCATAAGAGGCTGGACACCAAGTGACAAGAGGTCCTCCCCATAAGAGGCTGGACACCAAGTGACAAGAGGTCCTTTCTCCCATAAGAGGCTGGATAACAAGTGACGAGGTCCTCCGCATAGGAGGCTGGACACCAAGTGACAAGAGGTCCTTCTTCCCATAGGAGGCTGGACACCAAGTGACAAGAGGTCCTTCTTCCCCTAAGAGGCTGGACACCAAATGACAAGAGGTCCTCCCCATAGGAGGCTGGACACCAAGTGACAAGAGGTCCTCCCCATAGGAGGCTGGACACCAAGTGACAAGAGATCCTTCTTCCCATAAGAGGCTGGACATCAAGTGACAAGAGATCCTTCTTCCCATAAGAGGCTGGACAAGAAGTGACAAGAGGCCCTTCCCGTAGGAGGCTGGACACCAAGTGAGACATCCTCCCCATAGAAGACTGGACACTAAAGAAATAGAGGTTCTCCTCCAGTAGCTGGATTCCTCCAGTCTGTGGGTGTGAGGGGTAAATTATTGAAGGTTGGAAGGTTTTTATAAATGCTGAAAATGGTCTCCAGTTATGATGGATTATTTCCACTCTACCCACAAATTTGGTTGCAAAAAGCTGAGAAATCCCCAATACCAACATCTCTGTCCTAGTCACTGGAACACTGTTAACCCTGCCCACAGTCCGGCTCAAGTCCGGCCCATGGCCAGACAGGCCCACCCACTTACCAGAGTCCAAACCTTGACTCTAATGATGCAGGCACTGCCTGGTGATGGCCCCCGATTTCTGTAAGAAATGAAAGTGGTAACTCTATTTTTATTGAAAAAAAGAAATCAAACCCCCCCCCCCCCCCCCCCCGAGTGATCATGTACACTGCAGGGGTTGTAACACACTTTGTAGCAGGTTTCTACCTTTTGTTGCTCTGAAGAAATGGTTGTTTGTATCGCCGTGTCCCGTGTAGAATGATTCTGAATGGGAGTGTCTTGTTCATTATAATAACCTGGGCATGCTCAGTATTTTTTTTTGCTCTTTATTATATTTCTATTGATCACATTTTACAAAATTCCATCACAACGCTAACACATAATCTTCTACGACGCATTTTACGATCCAATCCCCCCCCCCCCCCCCCGTTTCCCCCTTCCCATCTCTGGAAACCTCCCCTTCCCTTGTTCTTCTGTTTACTCTCTGCACCTTTATTATACCTCTTATCTCTCTGTTCCCCCCCCCCCTCTACTATTTCCATCTCCTCTTTATCCATCAGGTCAACATATTTCTGTGTTAGTCCCAGGGGCTGACTGACAACTCATGGGGCCCCCGGGCAATAGGGGATCATGGGGCCCCTGTGTCCTTGCCCAAACTCAAAAAAGCCTAGGAAAAAAGGTACCAGGGTCATCTCATGGGGCCCCCTACTGACCCCGGGCCCTCGGGCAGTGCCTGAGTTTCCAAATGGTCAGTCCGCCCCTGGTTAGTCCTAAATTCACACCATCTTTCCCATTTTTAAATTTTCCCATTTCATCCTCTCCACTGTGATAAAGTTCTCATTTCCTGTAGCCATCTTCCACCCTCCTTATCCAATCCTTGACATTTGGGCTTCCAAAATTTGGGTATTTAACCCTTTTTGCTGCATTAAATAAATGAAATACAATTGTGTCCTGATATTGTTTTACTGTAAGAAGAGTATTATGGAATAAACACGCCCGTGGGTCCATTATTCTACTTTTCTCCTGTAATTTATTTTGTTTGTTGCCAGAATATTCTTTAATTTTTGGACATTCCCACCATATAGGTGTCATTGTGCCCTCCGTCCCACATCCCCTCCAACAGAGCGACAAATTCTCTGGGTGGTTCTTATAAACTCGGCGTATCGTACCGTGTAATAGTTCATCTCTATGGTATTCGTAGCAGTTGCCCCGTGTGCGATTCTAATTTTCTTTTTCTGTTGTTCATTTAACTCCGCCCCAAATTACATCACCAATCTTGTCTCCAAATATCACACAAATAGTACTCTCCGCTCCTCGCACGACCTCCTGCTCTCTGGCTCCCTCATCTCCTCCTCCCATACTCGTCTCCAGGATTTCTCCAGAGCTTCCCCCATCCTCTGGAGCTCTCTACCCCATGTATCAGACGATCGCCTACTCTGCTCACTTTTAGGAGATCTCTGAAAACCTCTCTCTTCAGGGAAGCCTATCCTGCCCTCAGCTAATAATGGAGTCTTCTACTCCTCCTACCAGTCCATCCCCCCAGTGGTGTATTTAGGGTTTTGTGCAGCCCTAGGCAACACAAAAATCCCCCCCCCCCCCACTGAGAGAGACTGACATTGACCAACCACCCCAGCTTCCCACCTGAGAGACCCTTCCACTACCACTGCCCCCCATACACCAGCCACCATCCCCCCATGGCGAGAGAGACACTAACCTTCCTTCACAGCTCTGGACATCCCCAGGAATGTGAGTCGGGTTGTGCATACACCATCATGAAACCCGCAGCCTCTCTCGGAACCCACCAGGTCTCCATGCTATGTGTGTCCCTTCTTCCATCCTTTCTTCCAAGAGGCAGTGCTGCCCCCCTGAAAAATGCTGCCCTAGGCAAATGCCTTGTTTGCCTTGTGATAAATAGACCCCTGCATCCCCACAGTTATTACCTTTTGTACCACTAGCCCCTCCCTCTTAGGTTGTAAGCTCCCAGGATCAGGGCCCTCCTATCCCTCTTGTATTGAACTGTATTGTTGCTGTATTGTCTCCCGTTATATTGTAAAGCACTGAGCAAACTGTTGGCACCATAAATCCTGTACAATAATAATAATAATAATATAAATCCTGTATAATAATAATAATAATATAAATCCTGTAATAATAATAATAATAATATAAATCCTGTATAATAATAATAATATAAATCCTGTATAATAATATTAATAATAATATAAATCCTGTATAATAATAATAATATAAATCCTGTATAATAATAATAATATAAATCCTGTATAATAATAATAATAATATAAATCCTGTATAATAATATAAATCCTGTATAATAATATTAATAATAATATAAATCCTGTATAATAATAATATAAATCCTGTATAATAATAATAATAATAATATAAATCCTGTATAATAATAATAATATAAATCCTGAATAATAATATAAATCCTGTATAATAATAATAATAATATAAATCCTGTATAATAATAATAATATAAATCCTGTATAATAATAATATAAATCCTGTATAATAATAATATAAATCCTGTATAATAATAATAATAATAATATAAATCCTGTATAATAATAATATAAATCCTGTATAATAATAATAATAATATAAATCCTGAATAATAATATAAATCCTGTATAATAATAATAATAATAATAATAATATAAATCCTGAATAATAATAATATAAATCCTGTATAATAATAATAATAATAATATAAATCCTGTATAATAATAATATAAATCCTGTATAATAATAATAATAATAATATAAATCCTGTATAATAATAATAATAACGGTGTTCCTAATTCTTTTCCAATTTTTACATATATTGTGGAAAAACCGGTTCAGATATTATAGTGAGGGTCTTGAGGGCAATGTTTTTGTGCTCCTTCTAAATTCATTAGGGATGCATCGAAATTTTTGGTGGCCGAAATGTTTCGGCTGAAAATACCCCTTTCAGCCGTCGGCCGATATAGGAAAAAAAGCACCGATACAGGTGCCGAAAAAACCTCACCCCTCGCCGCCACCAGCCGCCGCTCAGTAGTTCTCAGCCTTACCTGAGAAACCATCGAACGATCCTGGTGCAGGGCATAGAGATGAGTAAAGGAAAGATGGCCTCCACTCATCTCTATGCCCTTGGACAGGGGCGGACTGACCATTTGGAAACTCGGGCACTGCCCGAGGGCCCGGGGTCAGTAGGGGGCCCCATGAGATGCCCCCGGTACCTTTTTCAGAGGCTTTTTTGAGTTTGGGCAAGGACACAGGGGCCCCATGATCCCCTATTGCCCCGGGGGCCCATGAGTTGTGAGTCTGCCCCTGCCCTTGGGAAGACCGGAGCGATGTCACTTCCCGTTCCGTCCATTTTTTTTTTTTTAAAGCACTAAATCAATGCTTTTTTTTTTTTTTTTTGTACAATGCTTTACAATGCAGAGGAGAGATTGACCCCATATCTCTCCATAAAGAGGACCTGTCTCTAATTATTTCTATCACAAGGGATGCATGCATTTTTTGTGATAAGAATAAAAGGATTAAAAATGTTTTTAAAGGGACAGTGCAAAAAAAAAAAAAATAAATAATAATAAAAAAAATGTAAGTCCCCCCGTCCCCACGTGATCACACATAGTGGTGAACACAGACGTAGGCCACGCCCACATATGTAAACAGTGTTCAAACCCACACATGTGAGGTATCGCCATGAATGTCAGAGCAAGAGCAATAATTCTCACACTAGACCTCCTCTGTAACTTCACACCGCTAACCTGTAGAAATGTTTAAAGCATCACACATGGAGATTTTTAAGTATCGCAGTTTCACGCCATTCCACGAGCGTGCGCAATTTTAAAGCGTGACATGTTGGGTATCTATTTACTCGCTGTAACATCCTCTTTCATATTTTACAAAAAAACTGGGGTATATATTGTTTTTTTTAATCAAAGTGTATTTTTTTTCAAAAAAATATATATTAATTTTTAAAAACTGCGCATTTCGCTTTCGGTTTCGGCATTAGAATTTTCATTTCGGTGCACCATTAAAATTCATCAATCAGTTTTTTTTTTGTTTGTTTTTTTTCTTTCTTCGGTCTGCTGATCTTGTAAAAGTGACTCCATGTACTTATCTTACCTGGACCTCTTCCATTTTCAGCTTCATTGTGACTGGTGACTGGTCCAACAATGTTGTAATTTCAATGGTGGATTTAACCAACAATTCCAGTAATTTCTGCTCTATCATAATATAATCCAGTCTGGAATATACTGTATGTACAGAGGAATAGAAACGTGTAGTACTTTACCCCGGGTGCTTAATTCTCCAAACATCTATCTACTGACAGTGGTGTAACATCTTTTTTAACCTCCCTGGCAGTAATCCCGAGTGTGGCTCGGGGTTAATTTACAGTACCAAAAACCACAACTCGGGATTACACTGTAGTGCTTGTCCTGCGATCCCCCGATCCTTACCTTGTCCTGCGATCCCCCGATCCTTACCTTGTCCTGCGATCCCGATCCTTACCTTGTCCTGCGATCCCCCGATCCTTACCTTGTCCTGGCGATCCCCCGATCCTTACCTTGTCCTGCGATTCCCCGATCCTTACCTTGTCCTGCGATCCCCCCGATCCTTACCTTGTCCTGCGATCCCCCCGATCCTTACCTTGTCCTGCGATCCCCAGATCCTTACCTTGTCCTGCGATCCCCCCATCCTTACCTTGTCCTGCGATCCCCCCATCCTTACCTTGTCCTGCGATCCCCCCATCCTTATCTTGTCCTGCGATCCCCGATCCTTACCTTGTCCTGCGATCCCCCGATCCTTACCTTGTCCTGCGATCCCCAGATCCTTACCTTGTCCTGCGATCCCCCCATCCTTACCTTGTCCTGCAATCCCCCCAATCCTTACCTTGTCCTGCAATCCCCCCATCCTTATCTTGTCCCTGCGATCCCCCCATCCTTACCTTGTCCTGCGATCCCCCCATCCTTACCTTGTCCTGCGATCCCCCCATCCTTACTTTGTTCTGCGATCCCCGATCCTTACCTTGTCCTGCGATCCCCCCATCCTTACCTTGTCCTGCGATCCCCCCATCCTTACCTTGTCCTGCGATTCCCCCCGATCCTTACCTTGTCCCTGCGATCCCCCCATCCTTACCTTGTCCCTGCGATCCCCCCATCCTTACCTTGTCCCTGCGATCCCCCCATCCTTACCTTGTCCCTGCGATCCCCCCATCCTTACCTTGTCCCTGCGATCCCCCCATCCTTACCTTGTCCCTGCGATCCCCCCATCCTTACCTTGTCCTTGCGATCCCCCCATCCTTACCTTGTCCTTGCGATCCCCCCATCCTTACCTTGTCCTTGCGATCCCCCCATCCTTACCTTGTCCTGCGATCCCTCCATGCTTACCTTGTCCCTGCGATCCCCCCGATCCTTGTCTTGTCCCTGCGATCCCCCCGATCCTTGTCTTGTCCCTGCGATCCCCCCGATCCTTGTCTTGTCCTGCGATCCCCCGATGTCCTCCCGATGCTGGCATCCGTCTTTCAGGTTCCTTTCCCTGCGAGCGTCGGTCCGCAGGGGGGTGGAACCGGCGGGAGATTAAAAAAAGTAAAAATATGACATACACATAATACATTGTAATCTGTTAGGATTCCATTACTGTATCAAACCATTTCACCTAAATTTTGTCCGGCGCCCTGCCTGCATTTTTACTGTTCTTTCTGCCTGGAAACTGAGAAACGTCCATGGCGTCCAAAAAGCGTCCCTTTAGGTAAAAAGCGGTTTTAGACCGGCTAGAGAACAGCGATAGGAAATCAGAACCACTTGCAGAATTGAGTGATAATGATTGGTGGGGGAAATTCCTCATCAGACACTGAAAACGATTCTGCGACTTTGCTCAGCGATGTGCGAACTTGCCGCTATATTTCACATTTCAGTGTTTTTGGTTTGATTATATTATTGAATTACATTTATTATTATTATTATTTATGATTTCGTGTTTCAAACTTTATCCTACCCGGGATGTTTACTAGACTCTTGTTCGGACAGATTTCAGTGAGTTATTCCTAAGAATTACAGGCTTACAATAAAAAAAATACACATTTCCATGCAAAAAAATGTACCGCTTTGACATTCAAACATATTGATTAGTTAGACCGCCAGGGAGGTTATTATTATTATTATTATTATACAGGATTTATGGCGCCAACAGTTGGCTCAGCGCTTTACATTATAGTGGGAGACAATACAATAACAATACAGTTCAATACAAGAGGGATAGGAGGGCCTGATCCTGGGAGCTTACAATCTAAGAGGGAGGGGCTAGTGGTACAAAAGGTAGTAACTGTGGGGGATGGACTGGTTGGAAGAGTAGAAGATTCCATTATTAGCTGAGGGCAGGATAGGCTTCCCTGAAGGGAGAGGTTTTCAGTGATTGCTTAAAAGTGAGCAGAGTAGGTGATAGTCTGATAGATTGGGGTAGAGAGTTCCAGAGGATGGGGGAAGCTCTGGGAGGAGGAGACAAGGGAGCTAGAGAGTAGGAGGTCTTGTAAGGAGCTGAGAGTATGGTTTGGATGATATTTAGAGACAAGATCGGTGATGTAATTAGGGGCAGTGTTATGAACGGCTTTATACGTCAGTGTTAGTGTTTTGAATTTTATCCTTTGGGCAACGGGAAGCCAGTGGAGGGATTGGCAGAGAGGGATGGAGGAGACTGAGTGGAGGCCAGTGGAGGGATTGGCAGAGAGGGGTGGAGGACACTGAGTGGAGGCCAATGGAGGGATTGGCAGAGAGAGGTGGAGGACACTGAATGGAGGCTAGTGGAGGGATTGGCAGAGAGGGATGGAGGACACTGAGTGGAGGCCAGTGGAGGGATTGGCAGAGAGGGGTGGAGGCCAGTGGAGGGATTGGCAGAGAGGGGTGGAGGACACTGAGTGGAGGCCAGTGGAGGGATTGGCAGAGAGGGGTGGAGGACACTGAGTGGAGGCCAGTGGAGGGATTGGTAGAGAGGGGTGGAGGACACTGAGTGGAGGCCAGTGGAGGGATTGGCAGAGAGGGGTGGAGGCCAGTGGAGGGATTGGTAGAGAGGGGTGAAGGACACTGAGTGGAGGCCAGTGGAGGGATTGGCAGAGAGGGGTGGAGGCCAGTGGAGGGATTGGCAGAGAGGGGTGGAGGACACTGAGTGGAGGCCAGTGGAGGGATTGGCAGAGAGGGGTGGAGGACACTGAGTGGAGGCCAGTGGAGGGATTGGCAGAGAGGGGTGGAGGCCAGTGGAGGGATTGGCAGAGAGGGGTGGAGGACACTGAGTGTAGGCCAGTGGAGTGATTGGCAGAGAGGGGTGGAGGACACTGAATGGAGGCCAGTGGAGGGATTGGCAGAGAGGGGTGGAGGCCAGTGGAGGGATTGGCAGAGAGGGGTGGAGGACACTGAGTGGAGGCCAGTGGAGGGATTGGCAGAGAGGGGTGGCAGATACAGAACGGTTAGTAAGGTGGATGAGTCTGGCAGCATCATTGATGATAGACTGAAGAGGGGATAGTCTGCGATGAGGTCGGCCAATGAGGAGGGAGTTACAATAGTCAAGGCGAGAGATAATAAGGGAGTGAGGTTAAAGCTTCTAAACGTTTACTTCCATCCCTCTGTACATGCGAAGAAGTATCCATCTGCGGGTCCATGCACAGATTAAAATCCGCAGTCACAATTAGTTTCCATTTCTTGAAATCTATCAGTTTCCTTAACCACTTGCCGTCCGCCAGCAGGACGGTGGCACTCCAGGGGCGGGTTTCCATTCATAAATGGCACCCGCCATTTCTAGCTGTGCGCACTCCCTGGGAGCGCGCAGCACCACGATCCGGTGCCTCTGTGTCCTCTGGACACAGTGAAACACCGATCGTTGGACGGGACCTCTGTACGAGGTCCTGATCATGTGATCACTGATAGACCAATCAGTGATCACATGCAAAGTAGTAAGCAAGATGTCACTTGTGACATCATTGCTTACTACGTGTGAAATCTGTGAATGATCACAGAGGTCACATGGTACAAGGCCATTCACAACAGCCTTGTACCATGTGACAAGCTGCGACCAATCACAGCTCACACACTACTTCTCAATGGCTGCAGGAATGGAGACAGAGAAAGAGAAATGATTGCTTTTACACCCATATAGGATGTAAAAGCAATCACTGTAAAAAAAAAAAAAAAAATCTTCATCACCCCCCACAAGTAGTACATGTCACCATGTACACACTGTACTGCTAGGGTGACAGTATGTAAAAAAAAAAACCAAATAATAATATAAAAAAATAAAATAAAAATGTAAAAAAAAGTTTAAAAATTATAATTTTTGGTTATAAACTAATTTGGCTTTTTTTTTTTTTTTTACTAAAAAAATAACGGAATACATTTCGGCCGAGATTTATGATGAAAAATTATTTATTTGCAAAATTTTATAAGAAAAACACTTTTTTTTTCAAAATTTTTGGACGTTTTCATTTACATAGCAAAAAAAATAAAAATCCCAGTGGTGAATAAATACCACCAAAATAAAGCTTTATCTGTCTCAAAAAAATGCTAAAAAATTCCTATGAGTACAGTGTTGCATGACCGCGCAATTGTCATTCAAAGTGTGATAGCGCTGATAGCTGAAAATTGCCCTGGTCAGGAAGGGGGGGAAAGTGTCCGGACTTCAGGGGGTAAAAGTGTCCGGACTGGAAGGGGGGGGGAGGGGGGAAAGTGTCCGGACTGGAAGGGGGGGAAAGTGTCCGGACTGGAAGGGGGGGGAAAGTGTCCGGACTGGAAGGGGGGGGAAAGTGTCCGGACTGGAAGGGGGGGGAAAGTGTCCGGACTGGAAGGGGGGGGAAAGTGTCCGGACTGGAAGGGGGGGAAAGTGTCCGGACTTTAAGGGGGGGAAAGTGTCCGGACTGGAAGGGGGGGAGGGGGGGAAAGTGTCCGGACTTTAAGGGGAAGAAAGTGTCCGGACTGGAACGGGGGGGGAAAGTGTCCGGACTTTAAGGGGGGAAAGTGTCCGGACTGGAAGGGGGTGGAAAGTGTCCGGACTGGAAGGGGGTAAAAGTGTCCGGACTGGAAGGGGGGGGGGAGGGGGGGAAAGTGTCCGGACTGGAAGGGGGGGAAAGTGTCCGGACTGGAAGGGGGGGAAAGTGTCCGGACTGGAAGGGGGGGGAAAGTGTCCGGACTGGAAGGGGTTAATGTCTCCTGTAAATAGACCGTTGCCTTCTTATTTGGACAGTAAATATTTGCTGGTGTCCATTCCGTACCATATAAGTACCCCTTCAGATACAGAAACTGACCCTCTGGGTCTACCAGTCTGTCTCCTAAGTTAAATCTTACATTCCTTGCCATCCAAATCGCTACTCCTTTAGCTCGTTTTATTGGAGAGTCTGCATAAAACCAGGTCGGATATTGTCTTGATTGTAATTTAAGCATTGTATCTAGAGATAAATGTGTCTCTTGCAAGAATACTATATCAATTGAGCGTTGCCAAATTTCCCGGGTAATCTTATGTCTTTTAACCGGAGTATTGAAACCTGTAACGGAACCGGACCCCGACTGCACTTGGGTATTTCCGTTAGATTACCGCTTCCCCGTCCGAACACCGTCCACGGACACCACCGCTGACCATACAAGACTAGATGAGACCAGTCTTGAAGTAAACCAGGAAACAGACTACTTTATTTTAACAGAGATACAAGATATATACATTCAAGGGAACAATTCCCCCTCCCTGCATAATGACACAGGGGGGGGGGGGGCAAACCACATCTAGCAACAAGAGACACATCAGCAGACACCCCCCCCCCCCCACCAAGCCAATACACAAACACATACATCCCATAATAGTTTGCTCCCAAGCAAGACACACAATAGAGCAATGGGATACAATCACATGGCATTAAACAATGAACAACCCCCCACCCCAATATTAGGACATTTCATCCTGTACCTCTAACAGGCACAGGATGACTTACACATAAGAGGGATATGGGGAGCTGAGACAGGGGTCTCCCCACCCCTCCAATGTGAGCTGGGTTCCATGGGCCCCCCCCCACTCCCGTCACAAAAGCTTTTACATTGTAGGTCATAAAATTAACTACCTTCTTGTCAAACATCTCTTAATACTAAAACCTTTTTTCATTTGGGTCACACAGAGAGAGCAATCTGTATAATAAATTTGGAACCAACAGAGCGTTTTGAAATACCTCTTTCTCTCTAACCTACCCCCCTTTCCCCCCCACACCATCCTCCTGCCTCCTTCGATTTGGCCTCTACCCAGCCCTTGGATCTGTTGTGGATCTAACCCCATCCTCGATCCTTCAGCGGAAGTGGACGACTCTGGCTCAGGGGTACATTTCAGTGAACTCTCTCTACTTGTTTCGGTAACACCCCGATCTGAACATCTGTGCCACTATCTTGTCAGCCAGGTGTATACTCTGTTCTTCGAGCAAAGAGAGGATCCCTTTTGCCCAGTCAATCAACACCAACACGTTGGATGCATCTGGATTGCTGCTGAT